>NC_026005.2:14078533-14081150 GCF_000442705.2 Elaeis guineensis | reverse complement strand
CTCCGACCTTCAGCAGCAGCTTCAGGACGCCGAGGTGAGCCACGACGTGCATCGGGCCAGCTGGCGCAGGCAGGTGGAGGAATATAAGGAGACTCAGGGCGGCGACCGACGAAGTCGCCCGTCTCCAGAGGTAGCTGGCCAACAGGGCTCAGCTTACTTCCGCCCGGGATTCTGATGAGCTCCAGTCCCTAAGGGGAATCGTTGAAGGGATTTCTGTCATCCTCGGGAAAAGACAGCCGAGCTGCAACAAAACTGAAGATCCAACTGGCATACGAGCAGCGGGCCGTCGCGGATGCGGGGCGAAATCCGAGGTCTTGAGGAAGAGGCGTCGAGAGGTGGAGCCGAGAGCCAGCGACTTCGCCGGGCGCTCCAGGACGCGCTGCAGAGAAGGGGGGAGCTAGAAGAAGAAATTGAGAATCTAAGGCAGTCCTGGATGAGGGTGGAGCAGATAACTCTAGGTCGGAGGGAGCAGAGCCTCCTTAGAGCTCTTTCGTCCTTCCGTCTTTTCATGTATATACTTCTTTGTTTGTTGTTTTATCCCGCTTTTGTCGTTTACTTTTCTTTCCTTGGCCTTCCGGCTTGTAGTGTGTATTTTGGAAATGGATGAGAAGGGTGTTTTGTGTTACCCCGTTCGTGCGTTGTCTTAAATTATCGTCCTCCGAACTTTTCTTGTCGTTCGACTTGTCTGATGCTGACGTCGTTGGGAGGCGCTCGGTCGTCGATGCGTTAGCTTGCCTTCCTCGTCGTACATGGCTGCAAGCCCGAGCTTGGCGGTCCGGACTCTGCATTACTTCGGGGACGTCGCTGTCTTCTTGACCTGTGTAGGGAGTCTTCTTAGAGGCCGGGGGTGTTTGGTAGGAACTCCCTGTCTTTGTTGGACGAAGTTCTTTAGGTCTCTGGTGCGGTCCGTCCTTCATCTGTTTCCGTCGTAGCTCGTCACCCTTCCTTTTTAATTTTCCTCCTCTTCTCAGAGTGAGGGCCCTACCCTCGCTTTTTGCGGGGTTGCATAGGAGCGTGGAGGTGCCGCTGAGGAGCTTTTTCCCTTCATCCGATCTTGTTGGGCGACCCGATTTCATCACCATCAGGACGAGGTTCTCCCCCCATTCTCGCGGGGGCACATAAGGGCCATTGCCAGGGCGGGTGGAGCCTCCCTTGCTGCAGAAGTCACGGACGGAGCCCGGCTCCCGTAGGAGTCCGGGTGGAGTCTCCCTTGCTGCAGAAGTCACGGACGGAGCCCGGCTCCCGTAGGAGTCCGGGCCTTCGACCTTGCTCAAGTCAGGGCGGGGTTCTCCTCCTGTTCCCGACATGGTCATGGAGGTACGTTAGGGCACTGTAAGGCCTCTTCCCCCATCCGATCTAAAAGAACCGGACCTTTGATTTTGCTCATGTCAGGACGAGGTCCTCCTCCTGTTCCTGACATGGCCGTGGGGGCACGTTAGGGCGCTGTAAGGCCTCTCCCTCCATCCGGTCTAAAAGAATCGGGCCTTTGACTTTGCTCATGTCAGGACGAGGTCCTCCTCCTGTTCCTGACATGACCGTGGGGGCACGTTAGGGCACTGTAAGGCCTCTCCCCCCATCCGGTCTAAAAGAATCGGGCCTTTGACTTTGCTCATGTCAGGACGAGGTCCTCCTCCTGTTCCTGACATGGCCGTGGGGGCACGTTAGGGCGCTGTAAGGCCTCTCCCCCCATCCAGTCTAAAAGAACTGGGCTTTTGACTTTGCTCATGTCAGGACGAGGTCCTCCTCCTGTTCCTGACATGGCTGTGGGGGCACATTAGGGCGCTGTAAGGCCTCTCCCCCCATCCGGTCTAAAAGAACCGACCTTTGACTTTGCTCATGTCAGGACGAGGTCCTCCTCCTGTTCCTGACATGGCTGTGGGGGCACATTAGGGCGCTGTAAGGCCTCTCCCCCCATCCGGTCTAAAAGAACTGACCTTTGACTTTGCTCATGTCAGGACGAGGTCCTCCTCCTGTTCCTGACATGGCTGTGGGGGCACATTAGGGCGCTGTAAGGCCTCTCCCCCCATCCGGTCTAAAAGAATCGGGCCTTCATTTTAGGCATGTTAGGATGAGGTTCTCCCTCCGTTCCTAACATAACTTTGTTTCAGACGTTTGAAGGGGTTATATCTAGTCGTGACAAATCCATGCCAAATGGGAAGAGTACGTCAAGTAGAAAGAAATTTAGATTCAAGGTGAAATCGTAAGTGATACATTTACAAGTTTCCTGAGTTCCACGGTTGCGGAAGGTCTGCTCCTCCTTGAGGCCCTCCAGTGATGGAGTCGATAGTCCCGATGGGAGGCCGGTCCCCGGGCTGCTCCTCCCTTCTTGGTGGTTCAGGTTGCGGAAGGGCCCTTGGCCGATCTCCTCTACCCTCAGGCCTGCATCGGACGAACCTGTCGAGTCGACCTCACCGGATGAGTTCCTCGATCTCGTCCCGGAGCTGGATACATTCCTCCGTGTCGTGGCCGTGGTCGCGGTGGTAGAGACAGAACTTGTTGGGGTTGTGCTTCCCGGGGTGTGTGCGCATCCTCTCCGGCCTAGGGAGCTGCTCCCTGACCTCCATCAGTACTTGAGCCTTCGAGGCGTTGAGGGGGGCGTAGTTACAGAATCTCTCTG
>NC_026005.2:14066033-14073533 GCF_000442705.2 Elaeis guineensis | reverse complement strand
TTATAATTAAGTCCCTGCACTAACAATTAGCCGTTGCCGAAATTGTAACGCTTACAAATTAGTAGTTTCTAATATTCAAACTATCAATTTAATTGATAATTCAAATATAATCAAAGCTATTGATTAGGTCATACTCCTTTTGTGTGTAACTCCTCAGGTTCTATTCTGTCTGGTAGTGAGACATACCGTGATCTCCATCACAGTATCGTCGAAACTCTTATCAATGGGCTGAAACAATTCCAACACACCTCAACAAAGATCGTTGATCCGAAAACTATCTTAGTGAGTTCTTACAATCCACCAATGACATCTAGTAACATGTAGTGACAACTCAGTAGAACAGAAAGGTAAACTCTTAGGTACAGTTATCGTGTGATACAATCCCTTTATCGAGAGTCCCAACTTGACGGAGGTCATGGAGAACTCATCAAAAACTCCATCGTCAGTCATAAGCTAGATTGGCTCGACTTGAGTTCATTTGTGAATCTTATGGAAACTCTTTTCCAGTATTCACACTTACTCTGGTCAGAGATTTTCTGAACTCAGTCTTACGAATCGTGTAGGATTTCTCCTTTTCTACCAAGATAGATAGATTCCGTCTAGGTGCATCCTACTCCAAACAGCGAATCTGAACCTACATAGCCAACATACACAGTAAGGATCCATATGGCTAGAGACCAAGAGAATGTGCAGTCAAACTATATAGCCTCGCTGTGAATAGCCAACACACCATAGGTCAAAAGATCAATTACACCACTACAGCATCGAAAAAGACTACTGACGAGTAAGTAGACATCCAAGTGATTTTTCATGTTGGTCATGTTCAGTGCAAGTTGTTCTCTAACAACCATCTGCATTCTCACCCCAGTGTCTCTATACCGCAAACTCAAGACTTATCTGCCCTAAAGGGAGGTGATCAATGCATCGATCTCGAATGGATTGATCACTATCCTTCGTGATGATCTTTCGATCGAAAGTATTTAGAAATTAACCACTAATGATGTATGTCTCAAATTCTCAACACTTTGAAAATATATAAAATCATCTTTGTTAATTTCTAGGACAAATTATGGATACATAAACATGATTGATTATTAAGACTGCCCAATAAGTATAAAATATGTCCTAGAAAAAAGTATATGTCATCCAAGATTGGATTCTAGGACACACATCCAACAAATTTTTATTTGCACTAAAATCAATTTGCCATATACCTGAGCCCCATCTTCTGAAGATAGGGTTCAGTGTTTCGCTGGCTAAGTGACTTGGGCCTACCACTATCATGTGGAGTCTACTCTCTTCACCTCCATATATTTCTACTTGAGGTATTCGCGTATATCTATTCTATGTGCATGGACTTCTAGTGAGACATTGGCTCTTTAGCAAGGGCTATAGACCATTATCTTTGTAATACAATATCATAGCATCCAATGGCATGACATTTAGGTCTGCTACTATCATAAGAACCAGAATGTATTTTGCACATCTATAGCATATTCAGCTACCACTGGTCAATTATTTGGAACCTTTCCAATAAATCAAACTAATATAACTTAAGAATACATACTGATGTAGACATTCTACCATCAGCATTAGCGTATCCTCCCACTCTTAGCTCTAACCCTTTAGTGCTTCTCAAGTACTGAGGGATATTTTCACAGCAATCCAATGCTCCCAATCTGGATTCGACTAATATCTGCTCGTGACTTTCACAACAAGATATACCAAGTCAAGTACATAGCATGGCATACACCTATGCCCAAGAGGATAACGGATCCCTCTTGAAGGTTTCAATACTGAACCCTTTCAGCATCTCTTCTATGTACTTATCTGTGAAAATCAAACATCCTTTTAGGATCTATCTCTATAAACCTTTTATTTCCAGAATGTTTGACCTAGGTCTTTGAAAAAAAAATTCTATATGTAACCACATCATAATCGATGTCAGCATGGGACCCTCCTACTGATCTTCATGTAACTACATGATTCCTCATATCACATCGTTGTAGGTTTTGGAATCATCACTATATTCCCAATCTTCCTTGAGAAATATTTTCTCTAAATCCTTCGTAAGAATACCAAATACTTTTCTAGAGGATAGGAGATCCTACTAGATCGATGAGGTGGAAGAAGTACTACATATATTGGCTCATCTTAAATCGATTGTATAGATTTTATGACTTGTTGTTCTTAAAAGATTTCTCTTTGATTTCATCCTCTCACTGTTTTTAAGAAAATAGTATAATTACTCACAATCATATTGTGAACCACTGGAAAGAGAAAGTGATATCTCAAATACCTTTTGGGATACCCTATAAACGAGTTTTCAAGACCTATCCTCTAACTTGTCTGCCATATCATATGTCATATGGTGCGGTGAACCAACTTTAGAGGAAACTTAATTTAAATTTCAAAAATAAAATTTTGTTCCTAAAGAAATAATAGTTAAATTAGTGACGTTTATGATGGATCGGACCATATCTGATATAGTGCCATCGCTTCTCACAGATACACCATTAAGCTGAGATGTACAAGGAGAATTTCATCATGACACTGTGCCATTTTCTTTAGATAATCGATAAATTTTCTATTTGATATTGCATCTTCGATCTGATCGAAGTATCTTTAAAATTTTTTCGATTTATCTTTTCTACTTCTCATCTGAATTTTTTAAACCTTTCAAAGTCTTTCAGATTTGTATCTCATATATATACCTATACCCTGACTATTCATCGGTAA
This sequence comes from Elaeis guineensis, assembly GCF_000442705.2. Classification (NCBI taxonomy): domain Eukaryota; kingdom Viridiplantae; phylum Streptophyta; class Magnoliopsida; order Arecales; family Arecaceae; genus Elaeis; species Elaeis guineensis. Next base: position 14,070,794 of record NC_026005.2, on the reverse strand, counting down.
AGGTGATGAAATAATGATAACCTCCTAGTCTGGCTCATCAAATAGGCCATACACATCATATGTGTACTAAGATAAGTATCTCATAGTCCTAGTCCTTTAACCAATAAAGAATAGCTTGATCATTAATCCTCAAAGAGATGATTCACAGACTAGATATGACTTAACAGTCAATGAGCCCAAAAGTCAATTTTTTTCAGTCGGTAAATTATTTCTTTTCGTACATGATCTAGCCAAAAGAACCATCTATATACTTCAGATTATTTGGTTCTGAATCTCTTAGACCCAATGGCATTCACTATTTTGCTCAAATAATTTTTTACAAATGCATCACACCATGCAAATGACAAAAATTAAATCCAAATGGTAATCATTGAGATTAGGTGTTCACAGTCTTAGTACAACTTTTGCATAATTATCGACTCAAAAGAGTCACTTCACCTTCCTTCGGTCTTCTTCCTTCCTTAGACCTTATATTAAAGTACGTAATATGCACTAGAGTCTAATGAAAAAGAAAAAATCGTAAAATTAATATAGAGCAATTTGACATACTTTTCAAAAACATGTCAATATTTCTTTAGATTCTCCAAGTATGTACCACTGAACTTTTCAAGGTCTTTTAGTTACAGCATATCCATTAATTCAGTTAAGGTGCTATAATATTTATTCATATAATAGTTTCATAAACTATCCATATGAATCATAAATTGCAGGATCAAATTTATTAGTAATTTTTTATGCATGGTCATGTTGAGCTTTTCAAGCTCTTCAATGTCTTTGATCATCGATCATAGACAAACTGCCCATTACGCATCTTATGCATTATATGACTCTGATCATCTCACAACTATTGCAGATAAATCAACATGTCATTGGCAGTCTACATATCCTTATGCATATATTGGATCTCATTAACTATGGAATCCAATTTATAGCATCTAACCTAATTATCAATGTCCAACTATTTATCAAGTATAGCTTGTTGACTATGGATTGGACAAGCTGATGATATTGGGTTAATCTGATCAAGAATATGGTTTAATTTCTAAAAGCTAAGAACTATTCTTAGATGTTAAGTCAGAATATGTAATTAATTTTGGTTAAGTGGTAGATATCTGGGATTCGAGCTGGAGGGTTGGAAGCTGAAAAAATTGATCATAGAGAGTAACGATTTAATTAGATGATTGTACTTGTAATAGTTTGTTCTAGAGACTTTAAAAACAAACAAAAGGCTCTCACTAATTTTTTGAGTCTCTCACACTCCTTGGGTGGAGAAACGGAAACCCTAACGCGATAAATGGTTCTAGTGGGTGCTGCAGTCCCATCGATTATAGCACCTCATCTAACAGTTATTGGTGACACATATATCAATGCATAGATAACTCTTTGTCCAGATGCTTGTCCAAGCATGTTACAGCGATTTGGTCTCTAAGTCCTGTGGCCTCACCTAATAGTTATTGGCACATTCTTCAGTTAAGTCTGATCCACCATTCATCAGTGAGAGCAAAGCCGTCATTGGATCCCTCACCTAACAGTTATTGGGTCCAACCCCATCTTTATCTCGGGGTATTTGATGTCAATAGAGTGATTGTACCTTTCTAATGCAACCGAACCATTATAACCAGTCGAGAACGATCAACGTCGGAAAAGGCGCCTGCATCTCTACAATGGTGGAAGACCAGTGGACTTAATATTCATGAGGAGATTTGGATTTAGGTCTTTTCTAATTAGTCACATACATTTGATGTAATGACTAATCTGATTTAGGTCAGCACATTTCATATCTGACTAATCTAATTGGCATGGGTGAACTCGGGTCAACAAGTAACCTAATACAAAACATAATCTCCCAAGATGGCCAGGTAAGTAAAGATGAGTGGGGGTCCCCACGTTGCTTTTCTTAGACACCAATGAATTGGCCAGGTCAGACAATGGAACTAATTAAATAACCACTATCTAATACTTATCTTAGACACCAAATTGGTTGATTAGAATTAATTAGGTTAACCTATAGACCCGGACTCGAACTGTTGAGCCAAATTCGATCTTGACTTAATCAATTCACATCAGATGTGAATCAATTTGACCAACTACAACTAAATTTAATTTTGAGCTCCTTTGATCTAATCCCAATCAACTCTTGATTAGGTTCGATTAACTACTCAAAGTCGAAAAGGATTCTAACATGATCTAATCAATGACCCTAGTTGTAGTTTAGTCTCTAAACCTAATTTGTTCAACCCATATCCGAAAGTCCATGTTTTATGCATTGAAATTTAGATCTTAAATTCATAATTTCAGATCTTATAATTTCAAATCTTATTTCTTAATTAAGTACATTATATACATAGATTTGAGATTAGATCTCGTAATATTTTCTAATCTAAACTATTTATATTGTATCCCATATAATATAATTGTTTGCATAGTCGAATCGATTCATCCTGGTACACGAATCAATTTATCGCAGTGAGTCAGCACACACTGAGACAGATAGAAATCTATAGACCTAGAATGCACAATTAAGTCGGTTCATCAGCAAATGAGCCGATCTACCAGAGTTTTGAGTCGACTCCAACAAAAATGAGTCAACCCACCAAGCACTCGAGTCGACCTAATTGAAAATCGAGTCAACTCCATAGGCATACCAGTTACAGTTTCATACTCTCATGCAAACAAAGTCTAGAATTTTGGATCTAGAGTTTTACAGAAATTAAGTTTTAGAATGTGTGTCAAACAATATATCAAATATAATATTTTAACGATCTAAAATACATAAAGATACATACATAATCTGATTTAAATTAAAAAATATAATAATTATAATTTTTTATTTGCTGTTCATCTACATAGGAAACATCACAGTCGACACCCCTACACGTCATAAGAGAGAACCCATCGAATAGGCAAGAGAGGGACTTTAATCCCTTCATCATCTTATGACCGGATGGCCATGGTGACTATCCCAATTTGATTACTAAGTTACTAAAAATTTAATCTAACATATCACATATATAATCAATTTAAAATCAGATCAATATATCTTTCGCATGTCAAACATATGAACCATAACTTTGATTCTATGCATGTAAGAAAAATTTCAGCAAACCATACTAGATCCAAATTACACCCAAATTAAAATATTCAGATCTAAAATCAATTTTAGATCTGAATAATAAATAATTTATTTTAGATCTGAAATGATTTCAGATCTAAAATAATTCTGTAATCATATTACAGCATGTAGAAAAATCAGATCTAACCTTAATCGATATTCTACATCGTTCTAGGACAACCGTTTAGCATAACAGGGGTTATGCCAGGGCAATCTTATTTCAGAACGATGTGATCATCTAACTAACTCTCAGATTTGATTTCTATAAATAAGATATCAGATCTGAGGAGGTTTCATGTTTGTATCAGAACTTATGCTCTGATACCACTGTTAGAAAATGTTACGGTTTCATACGTGTAGTTCAAAATTTTTTCTAGACATCTATGCAGTGAAAATAAATAAATTAAAATAATTTTAATTTATTCATGCATCAGATCAGATCTGAAAAAATATAGTAAGAATCTTGATACGAATATATACCCATGATCTGATATCTAAAATAAAAAAATAAATTGTTAGAAAAATAAAATAAAGATCGAATCTTCATACCTCAGATCCTGTGGATGTCCTGGGTTTTGATCGTAGCCGCGCACGCGTCTAACCTCTGCTGGTATCCATATGGAGTTATTTGATTGGAGCATCGAGATCATCGATGTGCTAGCATCTTGCAAATCTCACTTCTCATCCATGGATCTTGATCTCTTCTTTCAGATCTTAAAGAAGCAGATTGCTGCGCAAACTCTTTCGTGCAGATCCGACGGGATCTAAATCAGATCACCATGAAGAGAAGAAGAATCCTTCTTCTTCTCTTCTTCTCTCTCTTTTTCTCTCTCAGATCTGGGCGTTAGATGAAGGGTAGAAGGGAGGAGGAGGCGTTGGGAACGAAGGGAAGATGTAAGAAAGAAGCCCTCTCACCTTCACGTCAAAGACCTCACGCCCTCTCTTATTTTTTATCACACCATATTTTTTTCTCACACACACCAACCTCATCATGCCCTAAAAGATCAAATCTCATTTGATCTAAGGCATTGAAAGCAAAACAAAAATTGAAAAAGGTGGAGATAATGTTGCATTTCAAGAAAGAAATCAAAAACTCACAATTAATGCACATCTAGCTTTCCCTAATTTTTTTTGTCACACAAAAAAAGCTTCCACACCCTAATCTAAGAGATTTCTATTCTATTTTGAATCAAATTTAAATAGTAAAAAATCTAGGTGAAAAAGACTTCCAGATAAGGTGGGGTGCCAACTATTGGTGTCCCCTCTCCTTTCACGTGTGTGAAGAAAGAAGGATGAGAAAAATAATACTCTACTTCTCCTTTTGGCATGATTTTTGGAGAGAGAGTCTCAAAAAACTTAGGCTCTCCGAGTCATGGTTCATCTGTTTCAAATCGAGCCTCAATCGGGTTCAAATCGAGTCTGAAATAAGTCGAATTCAAAAAGGCTGTCAAGCTTGATCCAATCAGGTTTGAAATCTAAATTTGATTTAGATAATTAAATTTAATTAACATTAAATTAAATTTAATTTAATTAAATAAATTTAATTTAAATTAATTAAAACTTAATTTATAATTTAGTCAGCTCAAAAAAATTACAATAATTACAAATAAATTCCAGTGCTAACAATTAGCAGCTACCAAAATTATAAC
>NC_026005.2:14018533-14061033 GCF_000442705.2 Elaeis guineensis | reverse complement strand
ATGCTGCCCCCAATGTGTCCTTCACCCCCTTCTCCACTAGCTTATGCCCCCTCTTCACCCCCAATTCCCCCTTCTCCCCCTTGGTGACCAGATAGAAGCTGACCTCCACTGCCACCTTCGTCCTCTGCCAGTCCGCCACAATCAGCATTGTCTTCTCCATCCCCCACTTCCTGGTTGCCCTCCATGGTAGCACCCTCCCCCTTCCCCCACCATTGCCACCCTGGTCCTCCCTTGGTCCGCCACAACCAGCACCGCCTCCCCCATCTTCCACTTTCTGCTCGCCCTCCATGATAGCACCCTCTTATCCTTGAACTCCACCATCACCCCTCCCCCCACCCCATCGCCACCACCGACCCCTACCCCGACAGCACCACTCACCTCCCTTAACCCTTCTTCGCTGCCACCACCCTCAGCTCTCCCTCCGTCTTGCACCAACCTGGCACTGCCATCACCCCCTCCCCTGCCCGGCATATCGGCAATAGCACCACCGATATTGCCTCTGCCACCTCCCCATACATCAGTCGCACCACCAGCACCATCACCCTTTTTGCCCCTTTGCCTCCATCGATTTCTTCTCTTTCTCTGCCCGCCGCCTTCTCCATCTCCTCCTTGATCCTCTTCTTAGCCCCCTTTGACTCTGCCACTTCCATCGCTCGCTCGAGAGCCGTGATCCTGTTGCCAGTCAAGAGCACCTCCCTGCTAAGATGGAAGTGGGTGTAAGCTTAATTTTTGGTACATTTTAAAAATATAATTCTACAATTGATGTGCATATTGTGGTACAATTTGGCATAATAGTGGAGCATGCTTAATTTGACAATGCCCATTAGAAAATTATTATTTTAATTAGGCGAACATTCAGCAAATGGTTGGTATGTATTTATGTCCCATTCCATCTCATAATGCTGCTACATAACAGTACAAAATTATTGGAGTATTTTAGAAATTTGATTTCACATTATCGATAATCTGATTGTTATACCAAACATATCAATCAAGATTTTCAATAATTTTACTGTAACATTATCTGTGTATACTAAATATAATAATCAATATTAATAATAATTCAATGGTGGTAATCTATCTTGAAGATAATCTAGATCATTTTTCAAGATTACTTGATGATGCATCAAGTGCAACCTAAGAGCTAAACTGTAAACATCAACTAGACTAGAAACCAAAATTATGCGGTAACCTGCCCAATTTTAAAGCACCAGGATTCTCGACATGCCAATGCATCAATTTGTGTCCCAGTGTTTATTTTGGAAAAGGAATCTTGGACAATGGGGGCTGTTACATCGGGAGACACCCAAGAGAAGGCTTCAATTAATGTGGCCTACCGGAGTCTCAACGAACACTTGATGGTATAATAAGAAGCTTTAAGGCTCTTTTAGGTGTGCTTCATGATGTTGATGGCAATTATTGGCTTCTGATGGTGGACTGGACCAAAAACGCAAATGGAGAAGATCTTCATTTATTCTTCGCATCTTGCAGCTTCGTTTATTCCTGTGTTCCAATCTTGGAGATGGTCCTATCCTTTTCATTCTCACCACTATAAACATGCGGTTTAGCAAGTGCAATCCTATAAAGTGACTTGCTAGCCCCATTCCGTTTCAAAAAGAGAAATTATTGGTCTCATGAGTCAACACTGATAGACTAGTTACGGCGGGTTAGAAGATTGAAGTGATTTGAATCATTTCTCATAGTTCTTTTTCCCTTTGCCTTTCTCTAATTAATCAGCATTACCTTGTCGGAGATATCACACAAAATGTTTGGTTGTTTTTCTGCAATGAGTATTGTTGTGTGTGGATTACTTAGGAAAAGGAAAAATCTTTCTGCTTAGGTTCGTGTTCCAACAATTATGAGGAGTAAGGGGAGTGCCATCAAAAGGGGACTGGTTTACACAGAGAAGTGCAACCATTATAGTAGACAAGCAACAGTGCACATCCGACAGAAGGAATAAACAGCCTAACATTTGTCCCTGATTTGCTTGAAGTTAGGTCGAATAGGCTCCATAAGAATACATTAGAAAATAAAAGATATGATGAACTATGTTATAGGCTCTCAAAGTTTACTGATTGTTTTCATGTATCTGTAAAATGTTGAATATTTTTATGTTATGGCGTACCCTCGCCAATACTACCTTTCAGTCAATTGGATCTATTTTAATTATTTTTACTGCAGAACTCTTAAAAGATCCATGTGAAGAATCACATTTTAACCTATACTTGAAGGATCCTCTCAAACAAAAAAAAAAAAAAAAAAAAAAAAAAATCTTAGAGATCTCTCGCTTTCTTTCTGGGTACTGTGACTCAATTATTGGATTACTGAAAGTGAAGGGAAATTAAATATTTTTGTCTGTTCTGATAATTGTTCTGCTGAATGGCATACAGAGCCCAGAAGTACTTGACATATGGTAACCATTCGATCCTTTCTATCTTCATGTTTCTATCTTCAGGCTTTGGATGGCTTATGGTTGTGCAAATAGAGAAAACATAGGAAGGCACAGACAAATTCTCTTCTGGAAGGAACAGCTTCCCATTGGATTGGAAAAGAAAGGTCACTGTGAGGCCTTGCAGAATAGGTGGTCCTGGTGCCTATAACATCTTGAAGGGGGGAAAAATCACTGCTTATACACTATTTTTCCCTGAGAGAATCCCTGCCCTTATATTTCTATAGATGCTTTTTTTTAGGTGTTGATGTGGTAAAGTTTGATTGAAAGTTGTTTCCAAATTTCGCAAACATTTTTAGTTGCATGACACCATGTGAGCATGTAAAGAATTCGCAGCTGCCCATGGCTATAGTATCATTCATCTTGCTACTGGCAACCAATGTGAAGAGTGAAATAGGGAAAGCGTCACTAGAGATGCAATTGTGACTTGGTGGAAATCAACCCTGCATCAAGATCGAGTCCTAAACAGGGATTGGGTTGTATCTTCCGCATGAAAAAAATGATTTATCTTCTTTCATGATATCAATTATTGAACCGTGCAATGGCTGCTTTAAAACCTGTGCAGATGGATGGCAGAAATACATTGGAGTGCTTTAAGAGCTGTACGATATTGCTCGATCCAATGGTTGATGATATAAAAGAAGACTAATCATTCTTTTGCATGAAAGATACAGGAACCCCTAAACAGTAGAATATATAACAACACGGTTAATGTGTCTGGCAAAATCTTTCAGGCTTTTTTTATTTTCTCAGATATCGCCAAAAAATCAAATAAGAAAAAATTGGAAAAGAAAAACATGAACCTATGGTGTAGGTTTTTCCTTACACAATCATAAAAATAATACTTTACGAGGATTTTGCTTTAGCTAAAAGAAAGGAAAGGAGTTCTCTATAGACTCGTTTGATTTATAGGAAAAATTTTTCTTTATAAAAATCAATTTTCTAAGAAGAAACTTCCTACAAAGTTACTTTCTGAAAATATGATTTTGTATATTTGGTTGACAATAGAAAAGTAATTTTTACAGAGTGATTTATGTTTGATTGAGTATCCATTTTTCTGAAAAATTATGTAAAATAACTATTATATCCTTAATAAATATAAGATCATATCTTTTTACTCACAAATTTTATATAAATAATAATATTATATTAAATTAATATAAATCTAATAATATTATATTATAATATAATATTAGATTATAATAATTTATTATATTAATGTAAATATTGTATTAATATTAATATTATATTAGTATAAATATCAAAATAATATTAATATATTATAAATATTATAATATATATTAAAATAAATATTATATTATATTAATATAAATATTAGGATAATATTAATATAATATTATATTAATTTTGCTAGGAGGAGAAAATAGAGATCTTGGCATATATCACTTTTCAGTATTTCATCTTAACTATCCATTAATATTTTATAAAATTTCAGTCATAGATCTTAAAATGATATTTTTGGAAAGAATAAAGATTATCAATTTCCATCCTATGAAATTCACAAAACTCACCTCTCCTATGGATTTTCAGTTTCCATGAAACATGAGAAGTATTTTTTTATGGAAGGAGTTTTTTTCATTCTCTGTTCTTTTAAAACTTCAACCAAGTAAGAGGATCTTCTTTATTTATCAAAAATTGCCACTTGCCCCTCCACTTCTTGCGAACCAAACGAGTCCTAGTATCTTTTTAACCCCTTTTCTTTTATAGTTCAAAATGTAAGAATTTGCTCCTACGATGTGAGTATGTGTAGGTCGACTCCTAATACGATAACTTCGAGGTAATTTGTGTCCATGTGAAGGTATGATTGCCTGAAGCTTATCTCTAGTAGTGCAGCTAACTACTATCTTGTTTAGAAATTACCCATTTTTTTTATCATTACCACATGGGTTTTGCTACCATGCTCTAAAGTCTTTTTTCATCATTTTATTATTGACTTTTTTCTTACCGTCTCTTTCAAGATGGATAGCACCGATTTATTTATCAGTAACCAATTTTAATTGGCCATGTGTATAACTGGTGCGGTCAATAATTCAAATTTTAGATACAATCCCAAAATCAAAAAACTGGTGGGCCCCATCTCCTTCCCCACCCCTCCTCCTTTCTCCTTCTTCCTTCTTGATAGAGCACCACCCCTTCCCATCGGAGGTTGGCATGTGGCGGTGGGGAGGCAAGTGGTAGAGAAAGAAGAAGAGAGGAGGCATATGGCTTTGAGAAGGCGAGCAATAGAGAAGGAGGAGAAAGGGGGTGGCAAACTCGAGCGATGGAAGGAGAAAGGTGGTGGGGAAGTGAGTAGTAAGGAGGTAAGCAACAATGGTGGGGAGGCAAGCGGTGGGCCTGATCAATAGAGAGGTGGATGGAGGAGGGGAAAAGAGGGTGGTTGCGGCAGCGGGCTTGAGCGGGAGAAGGGAAAAGGCGATGGGGAAGCGATGGCAGTGGGGAGGCGAGCAATGGCAGTGCGGAGGCAAGTGGTGGGCTTGATCCGTGAAGATGTAGGCAGAAGAGGACAGGAGGTGGTTGCGATGGTGGGCCCGAGCAGTGGATAGGTGGGCAAAAGAGGAGGATGGGGGAAGGCATGCGGCAGTGGAGAGGTGGGAGATGGGCAGCGGTGAGAAAAAACTACGAAGAAGAAAAAGAAGATTAAAAAATAATAAAATATTATATTTTAAAAGATAATAAAATATAAAGAATAATGATAGCATATATCTTAAATATCTTTTATAATAAAATATTATTAAAAAAGTGCTACACCAAAAGTATTTTAAATGAAGGTCATAGGAGAATTTATGGGTTGCGTAAAGCTATAAGGTACTGTTTGGTAAGGGGTGATATTTTACATCACCTCAATGATGTGAATTAAGTGATATGATCACCTTGTATGGCATTACAAAATCTCATCCAGTGATGAAGAATCTGGTGACAAATTCAGTGATAGTATCACTGTATTGTGCAGTGATACTATCACCACATATACCTCAGGTGATAGCACAACACCGGATATTAGTAATGTACTGAAGTTATTTTAGGATAAAAATATCTCTAGTCAGTAAATTGAAGAGAAAAAAAAATCTTCCTCATCTCTTTCTTTGACTTTTCATCTTTAATAACACTCTTTATAAAAGAAAATCAAGTTGATTTTTTCTATGATCTTTCATCTTCAACAATATTTTTTTTATTTATTTACTAGATATTTATTTTATTTTTATTGATAGGTTTAGTTAAATGATGTGAATGTCTTTTATTTATTTATTAGATGTCTATTTTATTTCTATAGATATTATGATTAATTGGCATCGATGGATCATACTAAATCTTTCATGCTTTTTTTTCTCATTTTATTTTGATTGACTAAATCATTCCTAATGGGCAGTCCTGATATTGATGGTCAAAATTAGCTAAGCCTAGCCAAGTTCGATTATATATAATATTATCGTAATATCATTTTAATAGCCTAATCAAAATAGGTACCACCAATAATAACAACAACAACAATAATAATAAATATTATTATTATTACTACTACTACATGTTTTTGTGAGGAGTTGTGAATGAATAATATTTAATCAAGTTTAGAGTAATTGTTACATACTAATATGTAAAATTATTTATGATATTTTATATATTATCAGTACTATCATTACTTGGTGATATACGAAACACATTAAAATTCTATATCCAGTGATATGCCGGTGAGATACCAAATAGAGTGATCATACATCACTCCAGTATTTATAGATTACTCCGGTGCTCACATCATTCCAATAATCACATCACTTCGGTGATCACATCACTAGTGATATACTAAATAACACCCAAGAGAACGCTAAGATTGGTCAGAGAGGTATTCTTTGTTGTAGGTTGGCTAGCCAATTTGGCCAGGACCAAAGGAATATAAGGCTATTAGGAATCAGACGGCCGCAAATTGCTAGTGTCGTTAGAATGAGTGGTATAGCTATCATCAAAATGTTTGTAATAGCCATTTGGCTGTCATAAATGTGGAGTGGCACAAAGTTTTTTTTGTTTTTTATGTGATCGATGTTCTTTCTTATGTCTTGCATAATTTATTGTCATGTGTCACGATCATTTGATTCTTCGTCACAGCATACAATAAAACTAAGTCCACTCAATGTTTAATAATTATACATTGGCAGTTTATTAACTTCGTTTAAGCCAAGATAAAGATTATGCGATCGCTCTCTCTCTCTCTCTCTCTCTCTCTACATTTATTCTGCAACGGTCTTAATAGATGTCTTTAAGGCTCATTATTTTGACATCCTCTAGAACCAGATCTCTTCTGAATCTAGTAGAGAAGCCGAGGATTGGAAATCCAGTGTGACGTCAGGCTGATAGCAATCGTTTGCCATCCAATTTTCAAGCATCGTTCCATCGAACGGCACTGAATCATTTGAGTACATGTCAAAGTTAGTGCTGCCGCCTTCTTCACTCGTTCCATTGTCCCCAACTTGAATCCCTTCGCCTATATCCTGCAACAAAAAATCCAAGTCCAAAGGACAAGCCTTATCAGAGTCCATGGAGCCCATCCCAGGATCATTGAGAGGTTCATGTTGCGGCACTTCAAAAAGGGTTCTCTTCTCTGAGTTCTCTCTCTGCACCAAATTATCTAGAAGTGAAGACATGAGTTGGTCCGGAGCGCAGAAGCTCCGAGTGCACCTCACAGCCTTGGGTCGGATCACGGGCGGGTCGGTCCGAGGTGGTGGGGGGGCTACCGGTGGGCCGGTCATCAGAGTTTTGCCTTTGGATTTGGCTGTAGATGTTGCCTTGGAGTCCAGGCTGCCATGCACCCTCTTCCCCAGGGTTGTGTTCCAGTAGTTCTTGATTTCGTTGTCTGTTCGCCCTGGTAGTCTTCCTGCAATTAGAGACCATCTGTTGTCTCCAAAGAACCCAAAAAAATTCAGAAAAAAATTAAAGAACAGTACGTTCATGGAAGAAAATTGTTACATTACACTATCTAGCATCAATTTTGTCAGCTATGGAATTAAAAAAGATGGCGACTATTTATGGAGCTTGATCCAAAGAATTTTGTGAGAAGGAAACAAATTGCGTGGTAATTACCAAGAATTCTCTCCTATAGCTCCCAGCTACAATTACAACTTGATGGTCGAAGAAAAAGAATCAAAATTGGGACTCGGTTTTTGGTGGAAGTATGACCTGTTTCCGAGGAGCTTGTGGAGTCTGATGATGAGGTCCTCCTCCTCCTCCGATATGTTGCCCCTCTTGATATCGGGACGCAGGTAGTTGAGCCACCGGAGGCGGCAGCTCTTCCCACATCTATTGAGACCTGCATTCCATTTTGACGACATGAGACTTTGTTAATGGAGAGCTAGCTGTCTGAGGTGTTTGTTAAAATTCACCAGCTCTCTTTGGGAGGCTCCCCCATTTGCCTTCCCCATGAGTTTCGATGTAGGATACTAGGATCTTATCTTCATGAGCAGTCCATGCTCCTCTCTTGAGCCCCTCCTTTGAACAGCATGGCTTCCTTCCCATCTCTCTCTCTCTCTCTCTCTCTCTCTCTCTGAGATTACGAGTGAACCAACTCAAGTGCTGAGTGGGCATTTTATAGATCCCAAGTGTCACTAGTTTCCTTTGATTTTTTTTTTTCTCCTTCTATTTGCTTTTGGTAGCCAGTTGGCTTTGACCTGACGTGGGGCATTGAAAGTTAGATGGCATGGGACGGAGATATCAGAGGAAAATTAGAGGATAAAATCGATCGCAGAAAAAATTATGTTTGGATATGCTTTGAGAATGTTCATCAAAAAATAGATGACCACATATATTTATGTACGTGAGTTAAAATATTAAAAAAAATAAATAAAATTTAAAAATATCTGAACAATTTGGATAAACATCACATAATCATCTATTTTTTGATGGATGTTCCAATATATGCACGTGACAGACGATAACGATCGGATCATAATTCCTTCCATGATTGGTCTGACTATAGAAGTTTTTGGAAGATACAACTTCTATAGTCGGACCGACCATGGAAAGAATTATGGTTGGGCATGCTTCGAAAACGTCCATCAAAAGATGAGTGGCCGTGTGCGTTTACGCGCACGTGTTAAAATACTAAAAAAAGAGGAATGGATAAATCTTAAGAGTATTTGAACAGTTTAGATAAACATCAAATAACCATCTTTTTTGATGGATGTCTTAATATATACACATGAGAGACAATGACGGTCTGACTATAATTTCTTTAATGATTGGTCCGATTATAAATTTTTTTTTTAAGTATTGAGAGTAAAGGACCAAGCTTTTGGCATGGAGGATAGGGATCCTTAATTTTTTTTTTTTTTGGTAGATAGGGATCCTTAATAGTTGGAAACATGCATTGTACTTGTTTTAGGTTTGAAATCATAGGTTCGTTCGTGCTTTAAGTCTACGTTGATAGAGAGGGCTGAAATCTGTTGGATTGGTTTGATTTTAAATAAATTTTTTAAGCTGAACCAATATTTTAGTTGAATAAATTTTTAAAATTAAATATTTTACTAAATACAATTAATTTTTTTAAATATAATTAATTTTTTTTTCGATTTGATTTTGTATCGGTTCAGTTTATTTATATAGCTTTTTCAAATATTTGAACACTTTGAAAGATTTTTTGGTTTAAACGGATTGATCGATTTAATTTTTATTTTTTTTGTTCTTTCGTTATGATCCATAATCATGTCAAATTTGGTTCAAATTAGATTGAAATGGAGCTAAATCAATATTTTAAATTCTTAATTAATATAAGATATAAAATTTAATTTTGAATAAATATGTAACATAAATGTATATATAAATCTATGAAGTATCTAATATATATATATATATATATATATATGAAACAACGCTGCTTTAATTTCAATCAGTCGATTGGATTCGGTTTCAACGGATCACATAAACTAATAAATTAATAATTAAATCAGTTAAACTGTCAAATTGTCATATTTGATCCCATTCAATTTGGGTTGGGTGATTTAGATGATTCAAACGAAATTTTTTGTGCATCCCATTGATAGATCTAATTTTTTATGAGCTTAAATTTCTAATTCTAGAAGCCAAGTATCCCGTATTATAGAATAGATTGACATAATGGATTCATTGGATCATTCATCTCACAGAACGAGCCAGAGGTACGTACGAGATGGATGGTATCCTAAACAGGCCGGGCATGGCCTGTTGGTTGGACACTCCTCAACTTTTTCAACTTAAAGTAGTCTTTTGTGTTGGAAGTTGAAACTTAAAGAAGGTTTTATGCTGGAAGTTGAAACTGAACAGTTTTGATAAATTTTTAATGCAAGTAGAATTCTATCGTTGTTTTCTTAGAATCGTTGGTGGTGATACCACTGTTATTCTGAAAAAGAAAAGAAGAAAAAAAAGAATTCTCTAGTCCATAATTTTTTTTTAAATTTTTTGAATTCACATACAATTAACCTAAAATTGCTTGGACTAGGATGGTAAATGGGCCATGCAGAAAGGTTATTGTTGTGTTAGAAAGAGATCTTAAGAAGTACTACTAGTATTACTCTACTTTTTCCTACTCTTTTTCCTTCATGTATCGCTCCTTCAACACTAAATCACACAAAAGACGGACCTCAAAGGGCACTACTATGAGATTTGGTCCAGTACTTTTTAAGCGCAGATCATGCATCCTAGGAATGTTCTTTTGGAACACCACAAAGAAAATATATTCAGATTGGTAGGAAAAATCACTTTTTGTTTTTATGGATTAGAAAAGATATTTTTTAAATTTTGTTGATTCATTTTGTCAAAAATTTGCAAGCCAAAAGAGCATTGGACTTGCATACCATTTTTCTAGCAAAGGCGTAGGGCTCCTTAATCTATATTAGAACTTGTTGCAACAAGTAGGAAGAATAACAAAACAAAAAGCTAAAAGAGAAAAGGAAAAAATAATAAGAGAAGAACAAGAGCACATAATATTTATGTAATGAGAAGATTAATTCACAAAAAAAAATTGAGATTATAAAGGACAAGATTTTCTCACAAACTCTAGCCTCTAAAACATCTAATCCTTGGGATACTCAACGGTATAGTTCTCTTGGGTTTATATATATACATATATATATTAGGGTAAGTTGATTTAGATCCAAACTGGTGTCCTAAATTTATTTGGACTTGTATTAATATCCTAAATAGATTTGGACTCGATCTATATGACTTGTAAGCTTAAGACATACTCACTAAATGTTTATCTTAACTTGAAACTTATCAAGTCAAATATATTGAAACATTCTGTCCCTAAGAATATTAATCTTTACAAATGTCAATCAAGTCTTAGCAATACTTGAACTGGTCAACTAGATGTTGCCCATTTTCTTCATTTATGGCTGCAACCCATTGTGCCTGTAGACTCCTTGCTATTAATTGCATTTGATATGAGAAAAGTTTCTCACTTTCAACACTCTTAGCTATTGTAAGAGCATAAGCAATCATATCTGCATCATGTGAAAATGGTCTAATCTACATTCTTTTCCTGCCAATAGCAATACTGTACTATTTTTGTTGTTGTAGCACATCATCTTATATAAAATTTTGCATCTCTATCTTATTGAGCTGGTTAGAGAGTTTTACAACACTCCTTGGAGCTTCAATATCAAGCTTCACCTATTTACTAATATTGTAATCTATACCTACACAATCAACAGACTGTTTTTTCTGCTTTAACCTAGTAAACTCATCAAAAATAATATCTCTACTAATAATATAATTTTGGGTGACCTAAATTATCTATACACTATAGTCATATCCTTTCACCACATCTGCATAACCTAATTAAGAATATATATCCTTTTGATTTAGACATGATCTAGTTGCCGGATTTCCTTTCTCTACTCTTACCTGTAATAATCAAGTCTTCTCATTGATTCTCTACGTAACTCTCAAATACTTTTAACTCTTTAGATTGTAAGGCATCTTTTACACTACTAACTGAAAGAGTCAACAGAGTTCTCATAAGAAGATAGTGGTTAGCATAATAAAATAAGGGCTCGATCTTCATTATCATTCAAAATAGCTTTATCAAATTCATCTATATAATCTTTCATGGATATATCTTTTTTATGCATATATGGTAGAGCTGATGCTTTAAGTACAATCTATTTATAAGCGACTTGGTCATGTATTTATTCTTAAATTTTAATCATAATCTAACCATTATTTTATTTTCAATGACTTCTCTGACCATCTCATTTGCCTAACATAATGGAATTATATTGTATGCTTTCACCAATAGCTCCTCCTTGTCATCAGATATATAATTCAATAATTTTTTTTCCTTCTAATGCCTTTCACAGTCCTTATTGTTTTAAAAAGGCTTGCATCGTAATTGGCTAGATATCGAAATCATTTCACAATTGAACTTCTCAATTCAAATTTTACGGTCGTCATTGTAAAAGTCCAATCGAAGAGGCCGAGGCCCTAATACCATTTGTTGCAATAGACAGGAAAAATAGCAAAACAAGAAGATCAAAGAGAGAAAAATGAATAAGAGCACATAATATTTATGTGGTTTGGTCTGTAGATCTATGCCTATGATGTAAAAGCTTCACTATAAAAAAATTAAGGACTACAAAGTACAAGATTTCTTTACAAATGTTGCCCTCCAATATACTCTCTAGAACTTGTAAACACAAGACATACTCGACAGAACTTTTAATTAGAAGCTTCTTCTCAAAAGGGTTGAATTTTGGAGGAACTATTTGTAAATGTTAGTTCACAAGAAAAGTTTTCTTTGTTTGTTACATTGAATTTGCCTTTTTTTTTTTTCTTTTTTTTTTGAGGCATAAATTCATAGAGTTTTAGCTATTCTTTTTTATGCAAGAATTTACTTCATCATTTCTTGATATCTCCTGGTTGCATGGTCGTATATAGGTTCTATTAAGGTTAAAATGGGAGTTGCTTTAAAGAGAAACAAATTAGATGATGATAGTGGAAGAAGGTTTGAAGGTGATTGTGATCTGCAAAGTGGGATTGAACTGGACCTCGAATGATTGAAATAAGATGATGATTGTTGCGGCCAATCACCTCGTCGTCCGATCGTCGGGGAACGTGCACCTGCAAAACGAGAAGTCCACACTGACAGGAGGCGGCTCCGGCGGGGACCCTCCGACGGTCAAGTCAGAGAGGTGACTGGGCAACAGTGAAATGAAGACAGAGAGCTCAATCGAGGGAGAGAGGGAGAGAGGTGCGAGCCTGTGGTCTCGAAGTCGAGAAGTGGAGAGAGAGATCTCTCTTGCACTGTTGCCTTCCCCGATTTATATAGTGGAGCACGGTATGGCGCCGTCATTAATGGCGCGGACAAGTGAGGAATTGTCAACTCACTGTAGACTGTAAGAGTCGCCGTGAAAGTGTCATATCGCCGTGGGGCTGTCAAATCACTAGGGTTGACAATGCCCTCGGCGGGACAATGCCCCTAGGTGGCCGTGCCGCATGCGGCTGTCAGAACTGACAAGCCCTGGCGGCTGTACGGTGATCGGAGGAGCCGACCGACCCTAGGTCGGTGGCCAGCTGAGTGGCGTCGGGCCCCTCCGTTGGTCGGCGAGCCTTGCGTGAGTCGGCCATCAGACTTCTAGGTTCAGTCGGTCGGGAAAAGCATGCCCGGCCGACACATCCTCAGTCGGTTGTAGGCCGTTGATTGGTCGGTGATGGCGCCCGTCGGTCGGTCGCTCCGGCTGTCGGTCGATCGGTCGGTCCCTCCGGCCATCAGTCGGTCGGTCGGTCCCTCCGTCCGTCGGTCGGTCGGTCGGTCTCTCCGTCCGTCGGTCGGTCGGTCGGTGGGTATTCCCCAACAGTTGCCCCCTCCACTCCTGAGTCGGACGGTGAGCTGGCCGATGCTTTTATTTGGGCAGCAACCCTGGGCGAACAGGAGTGGATTCGTCGTATGCCAAATTCCGACCGTACCGCGGGTTGGTCCGATGTCAGGCGTCTCATAAATGTCGAGCGATTTGCTGGCATCAGACGTCTAGTCGGTGTCAGATGTCACATCGGCGTCAGGTGTCACGTCGGTGTCAGGTGTCAGATGTCACGTTTTGTCGTCGTCAGACGTCACGTCGGCGTCAGGAGGTCGGGTGTCGGACGATTCGGTGTCAGACGACCGAATATCCGGCACCTTCTGAGGAACGCAGACCGTCGCAGTGCGCTGTCAGGCATCCCATCGGGAACGCGAATCGGCGCAGGCGCCTTAATGCAGAACCACGGCCCCGCTTGCCACGTGTCGTAGGTGGTTGGGCAGGCGCCCCCTGCATTTAATGAGGGCGGTGCGGCCGTCCTGGGATGGGCGCACCGAATCATCAGGCCACCCGGAAGCCGCCACGTGTCGCACATTCGTGAGGCTTCGATCGGCGCGGAGACATCTCGACCGTCGGACGGCCCTATATATATAGGACCATCCGGACCCAGGACTCCATTGTTGACATTTTGCTGCAGAAACTCTGTCCGGGCGATTTCTCAGTCGTCGCGGGCAGAGCCTTTCCTCCTGCTTCCGGAAGGGTTCAGTGCCGGTTCGTGGTCTTCCCCTCCTCTTCTTCTTCTTCCTCTTCGCTTCTTCCTCTTCTTGTTCGGTTCTGGTGTAATGGCCGGAAATCCGACTCGGGGAGCTCGATCGGGAAATCCGACCGACGACTCCCGCTCGACTCCAGAAGTTGAGGTTTCCTCGCTTTCGGGGCCGAACGTTGATCGGCTTCGGGAGCAGTATCAAATCCCGGAGCAGTATCAACTCTCCGCCCCAGGGGCCGGCGGTCGGGTTAACATCCCTCCGTCCGGCCAACTGGCATTGTACGTCGAAGATCTTCGTGCGGGTCTTCGGCTCCCGATTCCGAAGTTCGTCCGGAATCTGCTGAATTATTACGGACTCTGTCCGGCGCAACTGGCACCGAACTCCGTCCGTCTGATAATCAGCTTTGCGCTGTTGTGTCAGCTTTTGCCGACCAACCCTCGCATTTCGCTCTTCCGGGCCTTCTTTGTGCTCCGACCCCACCCTAAGGCCCGAGGGTGGTGGCTCTTCAACCCCCGAAAGGGTCTTTCTTTCATCACTGGTCTTCCATCGTCCATTCATGGGTGGAAGAACCAGTTCTTCTTTGTATCATCTCCATCTCCTTGGGGCTTCCCTTCCCACTGGGGCGTGCCCCGAACCGAAGCCAATGACAACAGCCAGGTGGAGGCGGACGACCGGGAGGACTTCCACCGACTCAAAGATATGTCGGTCCCAAAGCAGAGGGAGCTTGTTACCGAACAAGCTCTCTATGACGCCGGCTTGAGCTTGGTCCCCCGACTAGGTATCGCCCGATCCCCCGGTCTTCTTTTCATTTGGCCCTTTGGTGGCTCTTTGATTAACACTTCTGTCGGTATCGCAGGGACACCTCCAAGAATGCGGCCGACTGACGCCGAGATCCGACAGTTTGCATCAAGGAAGAGGCCGGCATCGGGGGCAGGACCTTCGCGTCCTCCGAAGAAGCCTACTCCAGCGGCGCCGACCGTCGAAGCGTCGGCGACCGACCAATCGGAGCCAGTCATAGCGCTCGCGGCTCCGGCAGCGCATGCGGAGGAGAGGCCGACGGAAGAAGCGGCCGAAGGGACATCGACGGCTTCGCCGGCAGCGGTGGAGTCGGATGACATTCGGGAAACCGAACATCATCCGACGGCATCTGTGGCCGTAACAGGGGGTGCCGGTTCAACCTCGAGCATCCCCTCGCTGCCGGTTCCGTCGGTCGGGGCGGCCGATCGAGGGAAGGCCCCGATGGACCCCACGGACGAAACAAGGTCGTGGAGTCATACTGTGCCGCCTAGCGCACAGTTCCCCGAAGGGGCGTCGGTGTTGGCCGACCACAACTTGGCGAGGAGGCTGTGCCAGGGAATCCTCCTCCTGGCCGACGTGGAGTCGTTGAGGTCTCGACAAGTGACCGAGATGCTGTCTAAGTTCTACCCGACCATGGTCGAGGTAAGCCTTGCTTCGCTTTCTTTTTCCTTAGAATTTTTTTCACTATGCATTCCTGATGAAACACTTGCGTCGGCAGCTGGTCTACACCATGTCGGAGCTTGAAGCCGGTTATCGGAGGTTCGGGACCGCCCGGGCGGCTTGGAAGGAAAGGTCGGCGGCGGCCGAAGCCGACCGGACGATGTTGGTCGACCACCTAAAGCAGTCGGCCGACCGGGAGGCTAAGTTGGTAGACGAAGTCTCCCGGCTCGGGTCCGAGCTAAGGTCGGCCAAGAAGGAAGCCAAACGCAAGGGCCGGACCGCGCATCGTCTGCGGCGGGAGCGTGATGGCGTCGCCGCCGAACTTGAGGGCGAGCGCGAGCAGCTTCGGGTCAGCTTGGAGAAGCTTGCCAAAGCTGAGGAGGACCTGTCGATCGCCCAGGCCGACGCCGACATAGCGAAGGCAGAGGCAGAGTCGGTGAAGGACTCACTTGATCGGGCGGAAGAAGAGGCAAGGTCGGCGAAGGAGTTGGCCAGTCGGGCGGTGGAGGACTTCCGTGCCTCCGACCAGTATCGGGAGGAGATGCTCGAGTCGGGCTTCGCCTCGTACCGGGTGGGGTACGAGGATGGTCGGGATGCGGTCCAGGCCTTGTACCCGGAGCTGGACCTCAGCAGCATCGTCCCACCGGGGGCCGAGGAGCAAGCCACCGAGGAGATGGCCGACCAGCCATTGGGAGGCGTCGTCGTGGCGGAGGAAGCCGTCCCGGAGCAAGTGGCGCCGACTGCCAGCCCCCCACCGACCGAAGGTCCTGCTTCGGCCGTCGACCCAGCGCCGATCGTGGTCGACACACCGGTCATCCCCGATCTTCCATCGGTCGAGGAGATCGACTCAGAAGGATGATCGGACCTTGCCGACTTTAGTTGCTTTTATCTTTTTCTTTTTTGGAATACTTGTAATCGGACTTCGACCCGACTTTGTATACTTCCTTTTAACTTTGAATGAAAACTTCTTTCACTTTTTCCTCCGCTTGGTCTTCTTCTTATGTATTGTTGAATGTCTTCGTAAGTCGCTAACTCATGTAAGTCTCTAACCCATATAGGTCGGTTAGGACGTTCGGCAACTCGTGCCGCCACGAAGGTAGAGTAGGTCCCGACTTTGGATCGGCCTCTGATAGTCAAGGTCGTCAGTCGGGCGCGTCTGTTGAGTCGGGAGCCGACCGACCGTGATAAAGGTTCGGTAGTTGGGTCCCCTCTGACGCGTTTAGTCGAATGTCGTCCGACGCACTCGATTGAGGGAGCACCGATAAGTCGGACCCCGATACCCTTGCGTCGGGTAAACTTACTGCGCCTCACGATATACGGTGGTAAGCCGAATATCTCCCGGCCGACCGTAGCCCGGTCGGTGAATCATGAATGCGACTGAGGTCGCATTGTGCGATAGACGGTGGTAAGCCGAATACCCTTCGACCGGCCGTAGCTCGGTCGGGAGTCACGACGTCGGTCGCGTAGGCATTTTGCCTTATTTTGGTCGGGGCCTGATCGGTATGTCGGTCGATGGTCTGGCCCGAAAGTTCGACCGTAGAAGGAGTGTCAACTCCCGTTAGTACAGATGCATCGGTCCTTGTAAGGGTCCGATGTGTCGTCGAAGGTCGAAGGAGTGTAACTCCCGCTAATACAGATGCATCGGTCCTCGTAAGGGTCCGATGTATCGTCGAAGGTCGAAGGAGTGCAACTCCCGTTAATATAGATGCATCGATCCTCGTAAGGGTCCGATGTGTCATCGAAGGTCGAAGGAGTGTAACTCCCGTTAATACAGATGCATCGGTCCTTATAAGGGTCCGATGTGTCGTCGAAGGTCGAAGGAGTGCAACTCCCGTTAATACAAATGCATCGGTCCTCGTAAGGGTCCGATGTGTCGTCGAAGGTCGAAGGAGTGTAACTCCCGTTAATACAGATGCATCGGTCCTTGTAAGGGTCCGACGCATTACCGACGATAAGGTCGCCGGTTTCAGGCGGATACTAAGTCCAAGTCGGTATGTCGGGGCTTGAGCTTGGTGAGCGCCGATCGTTAGTCGAAGAGTTAAAACTCCGAGATTTCAAACCGAGTTTGTATTCCGACTGGACAATTACAAAGTTCATTGGTAATACAACTTCAAGTTGTCGGCGTTCCAAGTTCGGGGAATGGGTTTCCCTTCAAGGGTCTCCAGTCGGTAGGCTCTCGGACCATAGGTGTCTGCTACCTTGTAGGGCCCTTCCCGGTTCTGAGCCAACTTCCCTTGGTCCAGGGGCTTCGAGACCTCTGCCTTCCTCAGGACTAAGTCACCAGGCCTGAAAAGCTTTGGTCTGACCTTGGCGTTGTAATACCTAGCGACTTTCTGTCGGTACGAAGCCATGCGAATTTGAGCCTCATCTCGTAGTTCGGGGAGGAGGTCTAGGTCGGCCCTTCGACTCTCGGAGTTGTCCGGCTCTTGATACCGCTCGACTCTTGAAGATGGCAGTCCAATCTCGAGCGGGATCATCGCCTTCGTCCCGTAGGCCAAGCTGAAAGGCGACTCCCCGGTCGGAACGCGGGGGGTCGTTCGGTAAGCCCACAGAATGGAGCCTAGCTCATCGACCCAGAGGCCTTTGGCTTCATTCAGTCGGGTTTTGAGTCCGTGGAGTAAGGTCCGGTTGGTCACTTCGACTTCGCCGTTGGACTGTGGGTGCCCGACTAAAGTCAGTCGGTGTGTGATGTGGAACCTGGCACAGAAATCTCTGAAGTCTTGGTTGTCGAATTGCCATCCATTATCGGTGATGATAGTATGCGGCAACCCGAACCTGAAGATGATGGACTTTTGGATAAAGTCCTCTATCTTCTGCTCGGTGATCTGCGCCAGGGGCTTGGCCTCCACCTATTTGGTGAAGTAGTCGATGGCGACAACTATGAACTTTCTTTGACCCGACGCTGGGGGAAAAGGGCCGAGAATATCGACCCCCCACTGAGCGAAGGGCCATGGAGCAACAATAGGAGCAATTCGGCTGGCCGGTTGGTACTGCACGTTGGCATACTTTTGACACGGTTCGCACCTTCGGACCAACTCGGCTGCGTCCTTCCTCATGGTAGGCCAGTAGTAGCCCTGTCGTAGGACTTTGTAGGCCAGGGACTTGCCCCCCAAGTGATTCCCGCAAATTCCTTCGTGCACCTTTCGGAGGGCGTAGTCGGCGTCGATCGGTCCCAAACACCTGAGCAAGGGGAGGGAGAATGACCTCTTGTAGAGTCGGCCGTCCATAATTACATATTGGGAGGCCGACCATCGGAGCCGCTTGGCCTCCGCGGGATCCTCGGGACCGATCCCGTCGGTCAGATACCGAACAATCGAGTCCATCCAACTTGGTTCGGCCATCAGCTGCTGTACTTCTTCGACCCGATCGATGCTCGGCTGCTCGAGGGTCTCCACGAACGTCCGACCTAGAGAGTCGAAAGCCGAAGTCACCAGTCTGGAGAGTGCGTCGGCACGGGCGTTCTCCGACCTAGGGATGTGAGAAATTTCAAAATACCTGAGGCGTGCTACGAGGTCCTTCACTTTCTGAAGGTATTTGACCATGGTCGGATCTCGCGCCTCGAATTCGCCCTTGATCTACCCTACGATCAGTTAAGAGTCGGAGAATGCCCGGAGGCTGTCGACGCCCAGTTCCCTCGCCATCCTCAAGCCAGCGAGGAGTGCTTCGTATTCGGCTTGGTTGTTGGAGGCCTTGAAGTCGAATCGGAGGGCGTACTCGGTGACCACCCCATCCGAATTCATGAGCAGGAGCCCGGCCCCGCTCCCCTGAGCGTTTGAAGCCCCGTCGATGTGCAGTACCCAGGTGGAGACCGGATCTGGCTCGGAGACCGCATCTCGTCCCGGGTCTTCAGCTCCCGACCCTTGGTTGGTTGTCGGGCACTCGGCGATGAAGTCGGCCAAGACCTGAGCCTTCAAGGCAGGCCGCGGTCGGTACTGAATGTCGAACTCGCTGAGCTTCATCGCCCACTTTGCCAGTCGTCCAGATGTATCCGGTCGGTGCAATATCGCCCTCAGGGGCTGGTTGGTGAGCACCACTATGGCATGAGCCTGGAAGTATGGACGGAGTCGTTGCGCGGAGACGGTCAGGGTGAAAATCATCTTTTCCGTCTCCGAATATCTGACTTCGGCGCCGTGGAGCACCTTGCTGATGTAGTAGATAGGCTGATGGGTTCGGTTCTCGTTTTCTCGGACGAGCACCGAACTGATCGCCTCAGAAGATGTGGCCAAGTAGAGATACAAGGTCTCCCCGACCTGCGGCTTTATGAGCAGCGGCAGGGAAGCCAAGTACTTCTTCAGGTCTTTGAAGGCCCGTTGGCACTCATCCGACCAAGAAAAACCATTTGCCTGGCTCAAAGTTTTGAAAAATAGGAGGCACCTTTCAGCTGATCGAGAAATGAATCGGCTAAGAGCGATGATTTTTTCGTTCAGCTGTTGGACCTCCTTCTTGGTGTTCGGATGACGCATGTCAAGGATTGCCTTTATCTTCTCAAGGTTGGCCTCAATCCCTCTCTGAGAAACGAGGAACCCGAGGAACTTCCCTGAGGTCACCCCAAAAGTGCACTTGGTCGGGTTGAGCTTCATTCGATGTCGTCGCAGCATGTCATCCACGTACACCTCCATGTTACACCCGATCTGATCTTTAAAGACCTTATTGACGAGTCGCTGGTAGGTGGCGCCGGCGTTCTTCAGTCCGAAGGGCATCACCCGATAACAGTAGAGGCCCTTGGGAGTCACGAAGGCGGTGTGCTCCTCATCTTCAGGCGCCATCCGGACCTGGTTGTATCCGGCGAAGGCGTCCATGAAGCTGAGCAGTCGAAATCCGGACATCGCGTCCACCAGCTGGTCGATCTTTGGAAGTGGAAAGCTATCTTTTGGGCAGGCTCGGTTCAGGTCGGTATAGTCGATGCAAATCCTCCACTTCCCGTTGGCTTTTTTGACCATGACAACATTGGCGAGCCAATCGGGATACGTGGATTCTCGGATGAAGCCCGCTTCGAGTAGCTTGTCCACTTCTTCGTCGATGGCCCTCTGCCTCTCTGGAGCGAAGGACCTTTTCTTCTGCCTCACCGGCCTCATCGTCGGGTCGATGTTGAGTCGGTGGGTTATTGTCTCCGGGAGGATGCCCGACATATCTGCTGCCGACCAAGCAAATATGTCGGTATTAGCCGTCAGCAGCTCCGTCAACCGTCGTCGTTCGGGGTCGGGCAGTTGAGACCCGACCCAAACCTTTCGATCCGGGTTTTTCGCTATCGGGATCGCCACGAGCTGCTCGACCGGCGAACCTCGTTCTTCCTCCTCCCGTTGGTCCAGCTTGTCGATCGTCAAGGAGCCCTTCGACTCGTCGTTTTGAGCGGAGATCTGGAAGCATCGTCGGGCGAGCTGTTGATCCTCGCGCATCTCCCCGACCCCATTTTTGGTCGAGAACCGAACGAGGAGATGGTACGTCGAGACGATTGCCTTGAGGGCGTTCAATCCGGGTCGTCCAAGTATGGCGTTGTAGGCCGAAGGAACTTGGACGACCGCAAAAGTTAAGTGGACCGTGGTTTGTCATGGTTCGGTGCCGGCCGTCACGGGCAGGGTAATTTCTCCCTCTGTCGTGACAGTGTCTCCGGTAAAGCCGATCAAGGGCATGGAGACCCTCTTAAGTCGGTCGGTTGACAGTTGCATCCGGGAGAAGGTCGAGTAAAACAAAACATTTGTCGAACTTTCATTATCAACAAAATTTTTTTTTACATCATAATTCGCTATTGTTGCCAAAACAACGACAGCATCGTCGTGGGGAGTTTGGATGCCCCGAACGTCTTCCTCCGTAAAAGTGATTACGTCGTCCGGACGTGGCTTTTTCGTCGGCTCCCCTCCCGCAGACGTCCCCGGGCCCAGCCGCTTGGAGATCATGTTGATGACTCCGGCCGTCGGCTGATTAGTCGCCGCATCTTCAGTTGGCTTGGGTCGTCGATCGGCAACTGGTTGAGTCGGCGGGCCCTCCCGAAATTTATCGAGATACCTCCAACGAATGAGGGCTTCAATCTCATCCTTGAGCTGGATGCACTGCTCGGTGTTGTGGCCGTGGCCTCGGTGAAATCGACAGTACTTCCGACGGTCGAGGCCTTTTGCCTTCAGAGGCGGAGGCCATCGCAGGTATTCCTCCCCCTCGATCTCCATTAGAATCTGCGCACGAGGGGCGGAGAGAGGAGTGTAGGAGTCATACCTGGGGTGTGCCGGCCTTGGAGTCTGTTGCCGGGGTGACTTTTGGATTCGTCGGGGTGGCGAGACCCGACTATCGATCGGGGGCCTGCTGGGTTCGGCGGGTTCCCGACCCTTCCTCCGCTTCTCCTTCGGGCCTCTGGGCTCGGCCAAGCGTCGGTCGGAAGCTCCTTCGTCCACGTGCATGTACTTGTATGCGCGCTCCAGTAGCTCGGCATATGTCCAGGAGAGGGTCTTGTCCAGAGAGTAGGTGAATCGGGACGCCCTCAGCCCCCGTTTCATGGCTGAGATAGCCATGTCTTCGTTGAGGTCTCGGACCTCAAGCGTGGCCGTATTGAATCGCGCCACGAAGTGTCGGAGCATCTCATTTTCTCCCTGTTTGAGGGAGAAAAGGCTGTCCGACGTTCGCGGCGGCTTCCGGCTGGTGCTGAAGTGGGCCACGAACGAGTGCTCGAGCTGTCCGAAGGAGTGGATACTTCCCGATCGAAGATCGGAGTACCAGGCCCTGGCAGCCTTGCGGAGTGTGGCAGGGAAGCCGATGCAAAAAAGAGCGTCGGTTGCCCCTTGGATCGTCATGAGAGCTTTGTAGCTCTCGAGGTGGTCGATCGGGTCGGTGGAGCCGTCGTATGGCTTCACGTGTGGCATCTTGAACCGACTGGAAATCGGTTCGTCGAGAACTAGTCGGGAGAGAGGTTGGGCGGTCTGAAAGTCGACGTCATTCGAAGACTTCTGGCCGTCCACCTGCAACTGCGCGAGCCGGCGGTCGATCTCCTCGAACCGGCGCTCGTAGTTGTCCGCCCGTCGGTGCTAGGAGACCCCAGGAGTGGAGTCTCCAGAAGATTCCGAAGGGGAGGCGGACGGCGTTCACGGCCGCTTCTCCTTCCTCGCCTGTTCCAGCAGGGAAGGAGAGGGCTGCTGGGACCGTCGATCGTCGCGCCATGGCCGTCCCTCCTCCTCTCCGTGGGAGCGTTGTTGGGGGCGCTCGCGCGGAGGCGACGGGGATCGGCGCGGTCGTCGGCGGCTGCTCCTGGAGGGCATCGGACGGGCCGCCGGTTGTTGCTGGAGGCTCTTGACTGCGTCCGTCAGTACGGTCATCTGCCGTACGATGGCCGCGATCTGCGCCTCCGTGGTCACTGCGGGGCGTGGAGAGCTGGGCTCCGCCGCCGACGGTGGCGGGGAGGCCTCTTTCCGGAGGGAAGAGCGCCTCGCCGACCCGGTGATCCTCGATCGTTGGGCTCTTGTCTTCGTCATCGTGTCTCCTTCCTGGCGTGCCAATCTGTTGCGGCCAATCGCCTCGTCGTCCGATCGCCGGGGAACGTGCACCTGCAAAACGAGAAGTCCACACTGACCGGAGGCAGCTCCGGCGGGGACCCTCTGACGGTCAAGTCAGAAAAGTGACTGGGCAACAGTAAAATGAAGACAGAGAGCTCAATCGAGGGAGAGAGGGAGAGAGGTGCGAGCCTGTGGTCTCGAAGTCGAGAAGTGGAGAGAGAGATCTCTCTTGCACTGTTGCCTTCCCCGATTTATATAGTGGAGCACGGTATGGCGCCGTCATTAATGTCGCGGACAAGTGAGGAATTGTCAACTCACTGTAGACTGTAAGAGTCGCCGTGAAAGTGTCATGTCGCCGTGGGGCTGTCAAATCACTAGGGTTGACAATGCCCTCGGCGGGACAATGCCCCTAGGTGGCCGTGCCGCATGCGGCTGTCAGAACTGACAAGCCCTGGCGACTGTACGGCGATCGGAGGAGCCGACCGACCCTAGGTCGGTGGCCAGCTGAGTGGCGTCGGGCCCCTCCGTTGGTCGGCGAGCCTTGCGTGAGTCGGCCATCAGACTTCTAGGTTCAGTCGGTCGGGAAAAGCATGTCCGGCCGACACATCCTCAGTCGGTTGTAGGCCGTTGATTGGCCGGTGATGGCGCCCGTCGGTCGGTCGCTCCGACTGTCGGTCGGTCCCTCCGGCCATCAGTCGGTCGGTCGGTCCCTCCGGCCGTCGGTCGGTCGGTCGGTCTCTCCGTCCGTCGGTCGGTCGGTCGATCCCTCCGTCCGTCGGTCGGTCGGTCGGTGGGTATTCCCCAACAATGATGATGCAAGCAAGAGAGTCACTGTAGGAGAGAGAGATCAAGAAAATAAACTGGCCCAGCAACAACTAGGGCAAAAAAGATGTCAGCTTAATTGTGGGTAGGATTGTTAGTGGTGATGAGGATGAGATGGATGCTGGGCCTCTTTGCAGCATTATTGCTGGTGACACAATGTGGATCGAGAATATGGAGGGCAGGGCACGAGTGAAGGTATGCGCATTAGAGGAATAAGCCGTTAGCAAGAGAAAGGATAATTCTATTAATTACTAATGACCGGTAATCATGGCAGAGAAAAGATAGATTAGATGATCACATTGCAATAAAATGTAATATTAGAGGTTTGATTGAAAACTTTTGCAATGAAGAGAATGCGCACGCAACACCGCTCGAGTTTCAGAGATTAATTAGAATATAATTTTTTTGAAATCTTATCTATAAGATTTATAGTGAAATTTTTTTTCATAAAAAATTATATTTTATATGATGTGCATTGTTGTGGTGTAGAAAAAAAAGCATCGTTAGTTCTACATTAGTTGTGAGTCAAGGATGATTCTAGTTTATAAAGGATGAGACCATCCTTCCTACGTGAGGTGTTTTTTGAAGAGTGAAACCATGAGATCTATGGGCCAATGTGGATAATATCTTATATGTCGAGCCATAAATTCTTGACCGCAATAGTGGTATGTCAGAAAGGAAACCATCCATGCAACTATGGAGTTCCTCTCGTGCGTACATTAGTCTGTGCTAAAATAAGGAGGATATCTTCCATCCATATATGGATTCTGAGTTAAGGAAGATTCTATCTTATACAAGAAGAGGCTATTTTTCTAACAAAAAATGCCTTTTGATGGATAAATTTGTAAAGTTTATTGATTCAAACGAATGATACTTTATATGTCGAGTGTGATGGATGCTCCGTGAATGGGGTTCATAGAAACAAAGAGCTCTGATCGGCAGTGCGCGTGCAAAATATAATTTCTCCTTTTTAGGTCCCACGGATGATTTGATTACGTAGGCTATTCGATGCAAAACGGTGCGAGCAACTACATATCGCTAAGGTGTGTGTACATATATGTGTACATACACATACATATACATATACATACATACATACATATACACACACATATAAAATTAAAGGGTCGTACGGAAGAGGTAAATGACGTTAATAAATTTTCGTACCATGTGGAGACGGCTGGCCGGAGGATATTTAAGCCTTGCAACTTGGTTCATCCATTGCGATTTGACTCGGACGTTACGTTGCATCACTTTCACTTGCACATTTAATAGATACTTACGGCTGCTACCACATACAATATCATAGGCACATGCTTTTTGACTGCTATGATATTTTTTTATTGATATTATTTTCAATTTTTATAATAAATTAAATAGATCTAGAAATTTCTCCGATTCTGGGTCATATTAAAATTTCGTCCAGCTATGTTATTTTCTCATCATGCTTGCATCGAAACTACATGCATCTGTTAGATCATATTTGATCTATTCGGCGATGTACCCAATTTTTGAAGACATAAGAAACATTTGATGTTAGGATCCGATGATTCGAAATATGTGATATGAGCAATATCATATGATCCTACCAGTATCACAGACATCGACATCTAACTGATCATCACATGAGATTGATAATGCAGTGATATCTATCGTCGAATTTCCGCCGATCACATATCATTTTCGTTTTGGCTCTCTACAAGCCATCTTTCAGATCAGACGCTCTTAGGAGTACCTGGCACATAGATCTCGTTGGATCGACATTCTTCTATGTAAACCCACGATCCCATTGAAAATAGGTGGTAGGTCCCATGGCAGTCTGTTGATATTCATTTTTCTTTCTGGCTCTAACAACTACTACTCTGGTTCTGATGGTATCCACTATTCTGGCTTTGACAGCTACAACCTCAACACCGATGGATGTCAACTATTTAGCAGGCTTTCTCCTGCAAAAAAGCAAGACGAAGAAAAAAAATAGAAAGATTCCTCCTTCCTCCCAACTAAAGATTCTTGTTTTCACCATTCTTCTTCTACTGTTCTCCTTCTTCGACTATCATTGACTTAATCATCGGAAGATCCCTCGTCGGAGAACCCCAATCTTATTCTTCGGTGGTCGGACTTATTACTACATTATCAATCTCATGTGATGATTAGTTAGATGTCGATGTCTGTGATACTGGTAGGATCATATGATTTCCGCCGATCACATATCATTTTCGTTTTGACTCCTTACAAGCCATCTTTCAGATCGGACGCTCTCAGGAGTACCTGGCACATAGATCTCGTTGGATTGACATTCTTCTATGTAAACCCATGATCCCATTGGAAATAGGTGGTAGGTCCCATGGCAGTCTGTTGATATCCATTTTTCTTTTTGGCTCTAACAACTACTACTCTGGCTCCGACGGTATCCACTATTCTGGCTTTGACAGCCACAACCTCAACACCGATGGACGTCAACTGTCTGGCTGGCTCTCTCCTGCAAAAAAGCAAGACAGAGAAAAAAAATAGGAAGATTCCTCCTTCCTCCCAACTAAAGATTCTTGTTTTCACCATTCTTCTACTGTTCTCCCTCTCCGACTATCATTGACTATATCATCGGAAGATCCCTCATCGGAGAACCCCAACCTTATTCTTCGGTGGTCGGACTTATTATTGCATTATCAATCTCATGTGATGATCAGTTAGATGTCGATGTTTGTGATATTGGTAGGATCATATGATTTCCGCCGATCACATATCATTTTCGTTTTGGCTCCCTATAAGCCATCTTTTAGATCGGACGCTTTCAGGAGTACCTGGCACATAGATCTCGTTGGATCCACATTCTTCTATGTAAACCCACGATCCCATTGGAAATGGGTGGTAGGTCCCATGGCAGTCTGTTGATATCCATTTTTCTTTCTGGCTCTAACAACTACTACTCTGGCTTCGACGGTATCCACTATTCTAGCTTTGATAGCCACAACCTCAACACCGATGGACGTCAACTGTCTGGTAGGCTCTCTCCTGCAAAAAAACAAGACAAAGAAAAAAAAAAAAGAAAGATTCCTCCTTCCTCCCAACTAAAGATTCTTGTTTTCACCATTCTTCTTCTACTGTTCTCCCTCTCCGACTATCATTGACTTAATCATCGAAAGATCCCTCATCGGAGAACCCCAACCTTATTCTTCGGTGGTCGGACTTTCTTTGCGAATGTTCGAGCTTGATCCGTAGCCTCTAAACAACTTCTCAAAAGGCAAATACCCATTGGGAGGTGGGATTTATTAGCTTTTATCCACTAGACATATGGGTTTCACACCTGAGTTGACCCGTATCAAGCTAGATCACCCTCAATCAGTAGGTTGGACGATTAGACCCATTTAATCTTACCAACCAAGCAC
Source organism: Elaeis guineensis (assembly GCF_000442705.2). Taxonomy (NCBI): domain Eukaryota; kingdom Viridiplantae; phylum Streptophyta; class Magnoliopsida; order Arecales; family Arecaceae; genus Elaeis; species Elaeis guineensis. The sequence continues at coordinate 14,033,904 of NC_026005.2, read as the reverse complement.
CAGTCGACCCTCCTCATCAACTTCCATAATTATTGTCAATACATCAGCCACTTTCGGCTACCAACCATAGCCTGAGTCGGCTACCATCCCCTCGGCCCAGCAATATATATATATTTTTTATACTCTGGGGGCCTGCTGGATTTCGAACCTACAATCTCGCTCTGATACCACATGTTAGGATGGTAGCCCCTAACCAACTTCCCAAAAAGTAAATGCCCGTTGGGAGGTGGAATTTATTAGCCTTTATCCACTAGACACAGGGGCTTCACATCTGAGTTGATCCGTATCAAGCTAGATCACCCTCAATCAGCAGGCTGGGCGATTAGACCCATTTAATCTTATCAACCAAGCATCAGTCGATCCTTCTTATCGACTCCCATAATTATTGTCCATACATCAGCCACCTTCGGCTACCAACCCCAGTCTAAGTCTCACCGAATTTCTTGGTTACCATCTTTTTCTAGAGTCTCACCGAGTCATCTTCGGCTACCTCACCGAACCCTTTCGGCTACCATCCTCTCTCAGAATCTCACCGAATCTTCTTCGACTATCAACTTCTCCCTGGATCTCACCAAATATGCGCTGGAACCTTGCACAACAGCCGTCCAATCTGGCCACTCCAATAGCTTCCACATATCGGCTCAATCGGAGAGACGCAGCGATGGCCTTTTTATGATTTAGAATAAAATAATAGATATCCATCAATCTAAAAAAATCAAATATAATTTTTTACTTACAAAATCAATAATTAAATAAATTTTACAAAAATTATATATTATAATGAGTTTTTTATTCTATATATTCATCTAGCACATGGTTCTTATGTAACATAGAAAAACAGAACATTTTGATTCCGATAGTCCCAGTGTACCAACCATATAGGAAGCTTGGTTTTTCTATTTTATAATTTAGTACAAATATGTGGTAGAAGACATGGCAAATGGGTCCCGCTTTTTGTGTATGGGCATGATTTTTCTTTTGGTGCCGTTGTCAAAATACCATCAGCCTCGCCATCTTTACGAGGTTGATGGTATTTTATTCATTCTCCTGGCTCCCATCACCATCGCACTATTCTTGTCAATCCCTACCATCACCAAATTTACAGCTAACATTCTCCATCAATTAGGCTCCGTACTCACGTTTCTTAGCCACCACCTTTTCTCCTGCAGCGCAGCATAGACCTTTAACGTCTTTCTGCTCGTCTCTTTCTAAGCATCGATGGAATCTGCGCTAAATTCCAGCACTCTCTTTTCAGGTTTCTTTCGTCCCCATGGTGGAAGAGGGTATATTTTGTCTGATCTCGTCATGCATTTTGTGCGTACGTTAATGCAAACGTAAGGATCTTGGGAGGCCACGCAGTCTTCTCTTTTTCTTTGTTTCTCTCTCTCTTTTCTTACATAAGGCAATGCCTGAAAATTATGAACTTCCAAAACCATAGCACATGGAAGATACGAATGATGGAGCAAATTGTTTAGCGTGCGATCCGTGCAGTTTATAGCTTAGATATAATCAAACTTGGTGTTTTTTGGTCGAGCTTGACCGAGCTTAATTTTGAACATATGATCAGAATTAGAGCCAATTTTAGTGCACCTTAGTTATCTTGCCTAGTGCAAAATAGAAACTAAGTTTTCAATTCAGAGACACTTACCAGATATGAGAAATTCTTTGTGCACCGCGGGTGGTGATTGATTCACATGTGGGGCTGGGGTGCGATGCATGAATTTTTTTTTTTTTTTTGTTGATCCTGCATGAGAATCAATCACCATAAACGGTGTGTGCTATTCTACACCGTCCGCAATGCACAAAAAATTTCTCTACCAGATATGAAACTTCAAAATGTCCCCATCGCATGTTCTGTATGTAATGATTGACTAATTAAGTCCATCATGGGTTGTGTGGGTCGTGCCAAGTGTAAATTTAATTTTGAATTGCTTGATGCATGTGACATCAAATGTATGATTGATGGTTTCGCCATTTGGTGCTCGTAAAATATGTGCTTTAGTGATGTAAATGGTTTCGAGCTATTATTTTGAACAAACAACAACTATTATGATTGACAATCCACTTGTTCAAACTTGATTGTTAAGTCATAGAACCAAGATCCGCAGGCCACTTTTAAGCTCAGTTTAAGTATGCATGAGCACAATTGATAATGCTAGCTATGCTCGTGCACACAAGTAGAAAGTCATTTTCACCACAAAATGAGGATCAGCTCAAAGAACTGCTATTGTTGGAAATTAAGAGAAGAGAAGTCCTTATTTGATATATGTATAGAAATCTGAGTAAACATAAAAATTTAGATGGTTAAGTTTTGGATCTAACTATGTATAACAACTTTTTTTGTTTCCATAATTTGCCCCATGCTTCATCAAAAAATATTATAGCTCTATTCCAGGGATCAAAGTCTGCTCCCAGTCCAGCTATTTGCTCCATAATGAGTGCACTCCAGCAACCTACACGCTGATCATAAGAGCCACTGAATCCGAATCTTGCAAGAAAAACCAATTCCAATGCCCTAACAACGTGGAGAGTCCACTTCTAACTTGAATTAAAAACTCAAGCCAATCGATTTTGAGCCCAACTATATATACCAAATCTTTTTTCCTTTCACAGATTATTTCATGTGGGAAACCTAACACATGATCCTCACAACCCCAGCCGGCTTACTTGGTATCCCTTGATGAGTGTTGCACAAACTGCTTGCCGACAAAATTAATATTTGTTAAACATTTAGACCACCGTACATAATTATTGACAGTTTCAGATCCCAGCTAGAAGATGCCCTTTTTTTTTTTTTTTTTTTTTGGTAATCTAGCTAGAAGATGCCACTTTCTTTTTTTTTTTTTTTTTATTTTTATGGTAGGATAGAAGATGCCTTTAAAAAGGATGGTTCCAATGTACCAAAGAAAAAGGGGATGATTACAGACCTCATAAAATATCTCTCAACGTTTCATCCGCCCAAGACTTTATATATATATATATATATATATATATATATATATATATATATATATATATATATATATATATATATATATATATATGTATATATATATATATATATGTATATGTATGTATGTATGTATATGTATATATGTATGTATGTATGTATGTATGCATGTATATATATATGTATGTATGTATGTATGTATATATATGTATGTATGTATATATGTATGTATGTATGTATGTATGTGTGTGTGCGCGCGCGCTTATATATATATATGTATGTATGTATGTATGTATGTATATGTATGTATATGTATGTATATATATATGTATGTGTATATATATATATATGTCTGTGTGTGTGTCTACACACATACATATATATATATACATACATACATACATATATATATATATATATTTATTTATTGATACACATATACATATATATATATATATATATATATATATATGTGTGTGTGTGTGGAAGTTTCATCCGTTCATAAAAAAAGTGAAAATCTCTTTAAAATAAAAATCATTATAATGGATTGCTTGATGATATACCGATATGATGCAATACAAATAACTATTGTTATTTTTATTTGTATTATTTTCATTAAATATTATTTCTTACCAATTTTTCAAGCTTTGCTCTCTAAAAAAAATTGTAACCATTAATTGAAATTATTTTCTAATTATTAAGTGAATAGTGTTTTCCAAAATAATGCTATTATTTTTTATTATTTTTGGTAATAAATACTGTCATATCAACCACTATAACAGTCCTTGTTCTAATATTAAATAACACAAATTTATGCGCAATGAAGTAAATAATAGCAGTTTTGCAGAAACGGTTGACGAAAATTTTAGTATGGTCAACACCAATAGAATAATTTTAGTACCAAAACTTTAACCGGTCCAGCAAACGTAGCCCTTTTCCTCCTGGATGTATCATGCACGTCCATCCACATGAGTTCCCCTCCAACATGAGCAAGGTTTTTAAATCTTGATATTAATTATCTTGATGGCAAGATTGAGATTAATGGAAATAAAGATTTATCTCAATTGATATAGTAAATAAAAAAATTAGAAAAAACCGTCATTTTTTCAAAACCTCGACTAATATTTTCAAATTAACATATGAAAATCTTGACCAATATAGAAAATCCATTATTAGTAACTATACTTGGATATTAGTTTGGAGATTTGTTAGATGCGAAAGCTTACTTAAGGAAGTAAGAAGAATTGAAATATATCTGCCCATATACATGTAAGTATCACATTGGCTAATATATGAATTTTATTATTTATATTATATACTCAAGATATCATGGCTGATATTTTACATATTATCATAACAAAGACTGAGGGTGCGCAAAAAAACCAAAATAGACTGACGTTTGGATATGAGCCTATTTTAGTTTTTCATAAAATTAAAATATTTTGCCTTGGAAAGACATCATAACAAGAGCTAGCTAATGGGGTTATATCTTTTCTTTTGATTTAATAGGTTCAGAGCTTTATATGTTGACGAGGTGATGGCAAAATCTTGATAGCAAAGTGTTAAATTTTAGGGCAGATCGCTAGATCTAATAGTAGGGTATGATGCCAGAAACAGAGCTTAGCCCCATGATCTTTTGGCCGGCTTGAGCCCATTTCCAACGGTAGTTGCTCATGAATAACTCATTCCTTTCACAACTTTAATTATAATTAATTCAATAAGATGTGATACATCTTGATCATTCATTTTGTGGTAACCTAATATTTTAAAACCTATTTACCACCGCGGTGGTAGCCCGGTGGAACGGGCCTTTGCATTCCAACCAAGTGATTTGGGTCTGAGTCATGATGGATGCCGTGGTTTCGATTAACCTATTTAGGTCAAGTTAGTTGATTGTTCAGTCCATTGCATGTTAGCAAGTGTATGCGGATCAAATCATCATAAAAATCTATTTTTTTTTTGAGAAATACAAATCTCATGCAATTTCTGTATACTCTCGAGTAATATAATTTTATTAGAAGCCATCACCTTCATACTTTGCCATGTTCAACTTGATCATAGTGCACAATATAGCGGTGCTATTGATAGAGTAGGCTTTGTAATCAAGAGTTCCAGTGGCATCCTATTATCTGTAGGTGGAGTCAGAATTTTTGATACAACAATTTCAATAACAAAATTATATTAATTTACACTATAGAGATTGAGGACTTCAAATGGTTATTAACAAGGAAACTATATGATTGTTATTAGATGACTTTTAGATTCAGCATTTATGCTGACTAGGTCTCAGCATCTTCTTCTACGGAATCATAGGTGAATCATATGCACATAATTTTCTTTTAAGGCATCTTGTATATTGCTCCTTGAATTGATTTTGATAATTACAAAGCATTTGAGGGGATTACTAATGATCTTGGCTTGAAAAAAGACTTATTGCATTTCAGGGGCAAAATCATAATTTCATCAATACCTGATTCAGAAGCCTCAAGAACAAGAACAAAAGACGTGTAGTCTACTGGAGAAAATTTCAACATTTTTGGAAGTATATTTTGCAAGAAAATCAGATTTTTATTTTTGAGTCGACCCCATGAGTCGACTCATGGCTCAAAGGGCTGAATGGCACGCAAGATGTTTTGGCTGGTACAGTCTGTGAATCGACCCCATGGGTCGACCCCCAGGCATGAGTCGACCCCATGAGTCGACCTCTGCTGCTTTTATGCTAAAATTACAGAACCATTATTTTCTGCTGTTTTCCACAGAGGTCGACCCCATGAGTCGACCCATGAGCATGAGTCGACCTCTGTGACGGAAAAGTTCCGCAACGGCTAGCTTTTCATCTATTTTATTTGCATTTAATGCTCATTTAATGTGGTCTAACGGCTCTATTTCAATCCAGATTGCTCTCCACCATTATTTGAAGATATATATAGGGACTTAAAGGAGGGAATCAAAAATATAGAGAAAAAGAGAAGGGTTTTAAAGAGGATTTCAAGCATACTTTTCAGCCCTAAGCAAGAGCCCACTCAAAACATTCAAGAAGCTTTTAATTCAAGTTCACCAACTCCTCAAGTGCTCATTCAAGTCTCCAACCACCTTAAGAAAATCGGAAAGAGCTTTCTTCTATTTGAGTAAAGTGTATTTAAAGCCTCATTCGCTCATTAAAGGAGTTTCTTTTGTATTTTCTGTGATGTTAATTGTAATACTCCTTTTGAGTTATTGTTTTTGTTTTGGAAGGGTTCCAAAATGTGGGAAGGTTGATCCAAACTTTGAATCGGATTGTATTGGGTTGGCTTGTATCCGAAAAATAAGTGGACTAGCTTGGGATAGCTAGAGTCGGAGTTTCCGACGAGTATATTCAGGTTGAATACAAGTTAGTGGATTGAAATTCTCAAGTAGGAGCTTGGGAAGTGGATGTAGATGCAAGGTTGGCACCGAACCACTATAAATCCTCTTGTTTGTGTTATGCTTAATTGCTCTTCTTTAGAACTTCTTTATTCTCTTGCATTCTTGCATTCTACCATTAGCCTTGAATCAATTATACTCTCCTTACTAATCTTGCTATTGTTAAATAATCTTCATAAGTTGAAAGTTAAGTTTAAAATTTTTAGAAACTCAATTCACCCCCCCTCTTGGGTTGCATAGCTGGACAACAAATGGTATCAGAGCCCGGTGCTCTAGCCCTACTTTGATCTAACCAATCAAAGAGCTAAAGATCTATGGCAACTCAAGTTGGCACTTCTCTAGCCGAGGGGCAGTCCACTAACCGACCTTCACTTTTCAATGGGTCCAACTATACCTAATGAAAAGCTCGGATGAAAATCTTCATTCAAGCACGCGACTAAGATATGTGGAGCATCATAGTAAATGGCCCTCACACACCCACTAAAATTATTGATTGTGTGGAATCAGCCAAACCCGAAAAAGATTGGGATGAGGTTGATAAGAAAATGGTCCAACTAAATGCTAAAGCTATGAATGTTTTGTATTGTGCTCTTGATGCTAATGAATTCAATCGCATTTCAACTTGCATGTGTGCTAAAGAAATATGGGATAGATTAGAAGTAACCCATGAAGGAACTAATCAAGTAAAGGAGTCCAAAATTAACATGCTCGTACATAAATATAAACTTTTTAAAATGGAGCATGATGAATTTATAACTGAAATGTTTACTCATTTTACTGATATTATAAATGGTTTAAAAAGTCTTGGTAAGTCATATTCTAACAGTGAGCTCGTAAGAAAGATTCTCAGATCGTTACCAAGAACTTGGAAAGCCAAAGTGACCGCTATCCAAGAAGCCAAAGATCTGAACATCCTACCTTTGAAAGAGCTTCTTGGATCACTGATGATACATGAGCTGAGCATGAAACAACATCAAGAGAAAGAAGTCAAAAAGAAGAGAACAATCATCCTCAAATCCACAGCTCAACTTGATGAAGAAACTGATGATACCAAAAATGAAGAGCAGGATGAAGAGATGGCTCTCATTATCAGAAGATTCAAGAAGTTTTTGAGGAAAAAGAAATAAGGAATGAGGAAGAAGCCACTCACAAAAGGAGAACATAGCAAATAAAAGGATAAAAACCAACCCCTTATTTGCTATGAATGCAAAAAACCGAGACACTTCAAGTCTGAATGCCCACAACTGAAGAAGGATCTCAAGAAGTACAAGAAGAAGGTCATGATGGCTACTTGGAGTAGAAGTGATGACTCAAGCTCCGAAGAGAAAAACTCAACTGAACAAGCCAACTTGTGCCTTATGGCACATGAAAATGAGGTAAACTCTTCAACTCCTGTAGACTTTACCTCTGAAGAACTTCATGAAAATTTTTATGATTTAATTGATGAACTAAAGAAGCTAGGGGTAAAGAATAAAGAGTTAAAATCAAAGAATCAATCTCTGCTAAAACAAAATGAGTGTATTTCAAATGAAAAATCTACCTTGCTTCAAGAAAATCTGAACTTAAAGAATGAAATTGCCAAGCTAAAACCAATAGTTGAAAAATTCACTTTAAGTTCTAATAAACTTAATATGATTCTTGAAAATCAAAAGACTGTTTATGATAAGGCTGGTCTTGGTTTCAACCCCTTAAAGATACAAAAGTTTCTAAAAAATATCTATGTAAACTCTTCAAACAATAAGTTTTCAAACATTACTTGCTTCAAGTGTGGTAAAGTAGGTCACAAGTCGTACACTTGTCTCTCTAACAATTTCTTAAATTCTAATGCAAAGAAAATATGGGTTCCAAAAGGAACCATTGTGACTAACCAAAAAGGACCCAAGAAAGCTTGGGTACCTAAAGTAAAAACTTGACTTTTGCTTGCAGGTGTGTCTAGCATCCCAAGAAGCAAACCAGAAATGGTATCTTGATAGCGGATGCTTGAGACACATGACTGGTGATGAATCCCAATTCATCATACTTGATGCTAAGAATGGAGGGATGGTTACCTTTGGAGACAATAGTAAAGGAAAGATCATCGGTATACGTAACATTGGTATCACTCTCTCCAAGTTTATTGAAAATATTTTGTTAGTAGATGGTTTAAAACATAATTTACTAAGCATTAGTCAATTTTGTGATAAAGGATATAAAGTTATTTTTGAGTCTTCTGTTTGCATTGTAACTAGTCCTATTAATGAAGGCATTAAATTTGTTGGACATAGACATGATAATGTTTATATGGTAGATTTGAATGATCTATCCAAAATAAATATGCAATGCTTAGTATCCTTGAATGCCAAGATTAATGAAACTAGTTGGCTTTGGCATCGTAGGCTTGCACATATTAGCATGCACTCACTTTCAAAACTCATTAAGAAAGAATTGGTTATTGGTTTACCCAAATTAAATTTTGAAAAGGATAGAATTTGTGATGCATGTCAACTAGGTAAACAAACAAGAGTTTCATTCAAATCTAAAAATATTGTTTCAACTTTTAGGCCATTAGAACTATTGCATATAGATTTATTTGGACCTACCAGAACTACTAGTCTAGGAGGAAAATAATATGGTTTTGTAATTATTGATGATTTCTCTCGTTTTACTTGGATTTTCTTTTTGGCACACAAGGATGAAACTTTTCAAGTTTTCTCTAAATTTTATCGAAAAGTCACAAATGAGAAAGGTTTTTCAATTCAAAATATTTGAAGTGATCATGGAACCGAATTTGAAAATCAAGATTTTGAAAAATTTTGTGATGAAAAAAGAATAGGCCATAATTTTTCTGCACCTAGGATACCCCAACAAAATGGAGTAGTAGAAAGAAAAAATAGAATCCTTGAAGAAATGGCTCGTACCATACTATGTGAAAGCAACCTTCCAAGATACTTTTGGGTAGAAGCTATTAACACAGCATGTTACATATTAAATCGTACTTTAATTAGACAAATTTTAAAGAAAACTTTCTATGAGCTTTGGAAAGGAAGAAAACCAAACATTGCATATTTTCATATTTTTGGTTGCCGATGTTTTGTGTTAAATAATGGTAAAGAAAGACTAGGAAAGTTTGATGCAAAATCTGATGAAGTAATTTTTCTTGGTTACTCCTCTTCTAGTAAAGCTTTTAGAGTTTTTAACAAAAGAATCTTAGTGGTAGAGGAGTCTATACATATTGTCTTTGATGAAACTAACGATCTTCCTTCAAGGAAGAATGAAGGTTTTGATGATGCAAATCCTCTTATAGAAGGGATGAAGGAGATCACTCTAAAAGATTCAAGAATTCAAGATGATGAAGAACATGAAGACAAACAAGATGAGGAAGGTGAAGAATGACAAGAACAACCTCAAAGTACAAATAATCTACCTAAAGAATGGAGGTATGATCACAATCACCCCAAAGAACTAATCATTGGTGATCCTACACATGGGGTAAGAACTCATTCTTCTCTTAAAGATGCATTCAATCATTGTGCTTTTGTCTCTCATCTTGAACCTAAAACTATAGACGAAGCTGAAAAAGATTATAATTGGATTAATGCAATGCAAGAAGAACTTAATCAATTTGAAAGAAATAATGTATGGACCTTAGTATCAAGACCTAAAAACTACTCAATAATTGGCACAAAATGGGTATTTAGGAATAAATTAGATGAACATGAAAATGTAATAAGAAATAAAGTAAGATTGGTTGCAAAATACTATAATCAAGAAGAAGAAATTGATTTTGATGAGACCTTTGCATCTGTTGCTAGATTAGAGGCAATTAGACTTCTACTTGCTTATGCTTGCTTTATGAAATTTAAATTATTCCAAATGGATGTCAAAAGTGCCTTTTTAAATAAATATATTGCTGAAGAAGTCTATGTAGAACAACCCCCAGGTTTTGAAAATCATGCTTTTCCCAATCATGTCTTTAAATTAAATAAAGCTCTATATGGTTTGAAACAAGCACCCAGGGCTTGGTATGAAAGGCTAAGCAAATTTTTACTTAATAATGGCTTTTTAAGAGAAAATGTAGACACAACACTATTCATCAAAAAAAATCAAGATGATATATTAGTTATACAAATATATGTTGATGACATTATTTTTGGGTCTACTAATGAAACTCTTTGTCAAGATTTTACAAAGCTCATGCAGGGAGAGTTCGAGATGAGCATGATTGGAGAACTTACATTCTTCCTCGGACTCCAAATCAAACAAACAAAGGAAGAAATCTCCATCACCCAAAGCAAGTACACAAGAGAATTGCTCAAGAAATTTGGAATGGAGAACTCCAAGCCTATTGGCACACCCATGAGCCCAATATGTAAGCTTGACAAGGACGAAGAAGATAAAAGTGTAGACTTAAAATTTTATAGAGGCATGATTGGTTCTCTATTATATTTAACTGCTAGTAGACCTGATATTATGTTTAGTGTTTGTCTGTGTGCTCGCTTTCAATCAAATCCAAAAGAATCACACTTGATTGCAGTTAAAAGAATCCTTAGATATTTAAATGGTACACAAACTCTAGGATTATAGTATTCCAAGGACTCACTAATTGACTTAATAGGATATTCAGATGCCGATTTTGCTGGATGTAAATTAAATAAAAAAAGTACTAGTGAAATTTGCCAATTTCTTGGAGTTAACCTAATCTCTTGGTTTAGCAAGAAATAAAATTCGGTAGTACTGTCTACGACCGAGGTCGAATACATTGCGGTCGGAAGTTATTATGCTCAAATCTTGTGGATTAAGCAACAACTCGAAGACTTTGGTATCAAACTTAATGAAACTCTCATAAGATGTGATAACACTAGTGCTATAAATTTTACTAAAAATCTAATTCAACATTCTAGGTCAAAATATATTGAAATCAGGCATCACTTCATAAGAGAACATGTCCAAAATAAAGATATAATTCTTGACTATATTTGTACTGAAAAATAATTAGCTGACATCTTTACCAAGGTCTTAAATGAAGATAGATTTTGTGAAATTAGAAAAGAACCAGGAATCCTTGATCCATCTGCTTAGGTGTCTCTCTGATTCCAAGATATCATCACCAAAAATTCTTTTATCTTAATTCTCATCTCTTGAGCTCAATCATCCAAAATAATCATTCTCATAATCAATTTTTGGGTATACATCCTTTCCATAATATTTTAAATTTTTCAAAATTGATTCATCATTTTTTTGAATTTTTCTGTGCCATGAGTCGACCCCCAGGGTCGACCCTAGGGCAAACTTATAATTTTTGGCTAAAACCCACGGGCGCTCTCCTTTTGTTGGAAATCACTCCTTGAGCCGACCCATTCTTCCGTCTTCTTCATTCCATCAAGCCAAAAGACCCCCTATCTTCTTCCTCAAACCCAAGTTCTTCCCCAAAAACTCTTCTCCCACCATCTCTCATTCTCAAAATTGCCCTCTTAGAACCAAGCTCCTCCCTTTTCTTCTTCGTCATTTGGAGCGAGTAGAGCTTGCCCTAGATTCTACTCGTCTTCTCCAAATCGGCACTCCTCCTCTCCAAAATTCTTTCCCTTCCCCTAAAAACCTTCTATCTCTCCACACATTTGATCTCCTAAGATCCTTGCTAGCTCTGGTTGTGGAAATGGCTCCGAAAATGAAGCTTCCTCAAAGGAGAAAATCAGTCCGCGGTTTGAAAGAGGGTGTGCGCCGGAAAAGATAGGCAACCGAGACCTTGTCAGCTTCAATCCCTGCTCCTGCATCTGCTCCAGCTATATCTCGGTCTCCAATAAGCTCCAGTAAGATTTTCCTTTCCGATAGGAAGGTAGAGTCCGGCAAAAACATTGATTTTAGATTTTTTGAAAAGGAAGGGTTCTCTATCGGATAAAAAATTAAGGATCAAGGTTGGAAATTCTACTGCTCACTTAAAGAAAATATCTATGTGGATCTGGTTAGAAAATTTTATCTGAACTTGAGCTATGGCAATGAAACAGTAAGATCCACTGTAAAGGGTATAGAAATTAGTCTTGATCCTATGCTTTTGGGAGAAATTCTTCATTTACCCTGTGAGGGATACACAAACATGGAACTCCCAGTTAAGGAGGAGGGAATTAATGTGATTCTAGGAAGAACCTTCTCGAGAAGTCTAAACAAATTAGAGGCCAAGATCCTTTCCATTGAGATGAGGATACTACATCAAATGGTAACTAAGTTATTCTTCCCTAGAAGTGGTAGACATGATCTCCTCTCAGGCCGAGACATCTGCATTATGTATCATGTTGTTACTCAAACCCCCCTGAACCTCCCGGCATTAATGATTGAAGCTATGAGAGAGACCCTGAATAGGTCCAAGGCACATTTGCCTTTCGGCATGGCTCTCACTTTAGTATTTAGGAGGTTTGGAGTTAGCTTTGAAGGGGAGGCAGTAGCTAGACTTTCTCACTCTGACACTATCAACCGTCATACTCTGCACCGCATGGGATTTTTCAAGACTGATGGTGGTTGGTCAAAGGGTGTGGAAGAGAGAGCTGAGGGCAGAACAGAGGAGGAAGGTCCTTCATCACCTCTCCATGATCACAGGGCTGTATCTCCAGACATTCAGTTTATTTCTGACCATGAGGCTGGGCCGTCAGAGTCTATGAGGAGGCACACCTCAGTCCAGCAGTCGGATAGTAGAGCACATTCCTCAGACATCAGATTGGCTGATGATCAGATAGAGATGATATCTCAGCGCGTAGCTTCTATACTATCTAGTCAGATGGGTACTTCAGCTTCTGCTCAGGGATCGATATTTCATGATATATCTGATCAGGCACTGATCCCCCACATCTCCACTGTGTTTCAGATGATTTCTGATCAGTCAGTTCGTATCGAGCAGCTTGAGGGTTGTGTGGTGAGACTGACTGGTAGAGTATTCGACCTGCAAAGGCAAGTACTAGCTCTAGCCCATCCACAATCACATGAGGACATCACTGAGGTCTCAGACCTATCTGCGGAGGCAGTCAGACTGTGAAGAGTCTTGGAGAGTGGGTTTAATTTTCTAAGGAGAGAGATTAGAGGCTCCAGTGAGCATGCTTCCACTCAATTCACTGCACTGCTACAATTTGTTTCAAGAGCCTTAAACTTTTTGGACACTATCAGACTATCACTTGTAGCACAGTTCTTTGCTTCACAGCCTTCAGGATCCTCTCATCCCTCCACTCGTGCTGGCACCTCTACCCGTGGCAGAGGCAGACGCGGTCGAGATCGAGCTCTTGGTCGTGATCCTTCATCTCCTCACCCCATCTCTGATTCATCTGACTTTGATCCATCCAGTCACGATCTCTACTAGATCCAGAATAGTCAGTCTTTTCTTTAGTTTTTATCTAGGATATGTAATGCAATGGTATCTAGTGTTGACTGTTTGATTTTTGGATAGTCTCTATCCATGTCTTTTGTACTCTGAGTCAACACTTATGTATTAAAATATCTTTGTACTCAAAGAACTTTTGAATATATATATATATATATCCTTTATCTTTCAATAAATATCTTTGAATGTGATCAACTTGAAGATACTTTTAAATTCTGCAATACTTGAATAGCAATATCTTTTCAATGAATATATCTTTTATGATTGCTATATTAAGGGGGAGTAAAGCAATAAGCAATACAAAATAAGCAATTAAAGAAGGAAGCTAAAAAACTAAAATTGATCCCATCAAAAGGAATGAATAGAAAATTTATAACCAAAAAAGGGGAGTAGAGAATCTCAATTGATGCTGTCAAAAGGGGGAGTAGAGAATCAAGATTGATGAGTTTGAGCAAAGCAATAAGAGTAGTCAAGATTGATCATTAAGATTGAGATTGAGCAATAAGAGCAATACAGATTAAATTATAAGCAAATTTTAAATTTATAACCAGAGTTCAAATTTTTATCAAATTTCAAATCTGTCTTAAAACTGCTTATGATGCATTTCGTTCCAATACTTGGCTATGATATTTAAGTAATGCATCTTTATAAATTTGAAATTCATGTTCAATGCTTTATATATATGCTTTTGCTCAAGTATTTTGTCATCATTAAAAAGGGAGAGATTGTTGCTCCTTGAATTGATTTTGATGATTACAAAGTATTTGAGGGGATTACTAATGATCTTGGCTTGGAAAAAGACTTATTGCATTTCAGGGGCAAAATCATAATTTCATCAATACTTGATTCAGAAGCCTCAAGAACAAGAACAAAAGACGTGTAGTCTACTGAAAAAAATTTCAACATTTTTAAAAGTATATTTTGTAAAAAAATTAGATTTTTATTTTTGAGTCGACCCCATGAGTCGACTCATGGCTCAAAGGGCTGCATGGCACGCAAAATTTTTTGGCTGGCACAGTCTGTGAGTCGACCCCATGGGTCGACCCCCAGGCATGAGTCGACCCCATGAGTCGACCTCTGCTGCTTTTAGGCTAAAATTACAGACCATTATTTTCTGCTGTTTTTCACAGAGATCGACCCCATGAGTTGACCCATGAGCATGAGTCGACCCTATGAGTCGACCCCTGTGATGGAAAAGTTCCGCAACGGCTAGTTTTTCATCCATTTTATTTGCATTTAATGCTCATTTAATATGGTCTAACGGCTCTATTTCAGCCCAAATTGCTCTCCACCATTATTTGAAGATATATATAGGGACTTAAAGGAGGGAATAAAAAATATAGAGAAAAGAGAAGGATTTTAAAGAGGATTTCAAGCATACTTTTCGGTCCTAAGCAAGAGCCCACTCAAAGCATTCAAGAAGCTTTTAATTTAAGTTCACCAACTCCTCAAGTGCTCATTCAAGTCTCCAACCATCTTGAGAAAATCGGAAAGAGCTTTCTTCTATTTGAGTAAAGTGTATTTAAGCCTCATTCGCTCATTAAAGGAGCTTCTTTTATATTTTCGGTGCTGTTAATTGTAATACTCCTTTTGAGTTATTATTTTTATTTTGGAAGGGTTCCAAAACGTGGGAAGGTTGATCGAACTTTGAATCGGATTGTATTGGATTTAGCTTGTACC
>NC_026005.2:13313261-13403971 GCF_000442705.2 Elaeis guineensis | reverse complement strand
CTCAATTTTTCCTATAGCATGACCAGTTTGGTGAAAAAATTCCTCCTTGTACTCACTAGTAGCATCATCATAGTTTCCTTGATAACTTGTTGAACTTCATTTCTATGCCATGCAAGTACTATGAGTAAAATGTAGCACATTCATCTGCTATATATCGTTCTGCAATCGAAACCCTCTGGATGACTTCTATTACGCACATAATTTTTTAATTTAAGCAAGTACCTAGACAGAAAAATTGAGAGGTTTTTAGAATAATATAGGAAAAAAATTACCAATGTCGAGAAACTTTAATAATACTAATGCATACCTCTCGATCGGATACATCCAACGATATTATACCAATTCAGCAAGCCTAACCTCACTCGCTAAATGTATGGGCAAGTGAATCATAATATCAAAGAAAGATAGAGAGAAAAAATCTCTCCATATTATGAAGTATAAGTGCAATCCGATCCTTCAATTGCTGAATATCTACCACTCGAACAACTTTGGAACATATTTTTTTGAAAAAAGTACATAACTCTATATGACCAGAGCCGATATTTCTAGGCAATACTTTCCTTATAGCTAATGGAAGAGTTATTGCATCAAAAATGGTTGTCATGGCTCTTTAGCCCTATCATTTTGCGCTTTCTAATATTAACACGTCGTGATATGTTAGACGCATAACCATCTGGCACTTTTATCTTCTTCAACAATTTAAAAAAAGTATCTTTCTCTTTTGGTGTCAATGAAAAACATGTCAGGGGCAAGTATGCTTTCTTACCCCATTTAATATGCTTCGGATGTAGTGCATGCCTTATATTCAAAAGTTCAGGGTCGAGATGAGATTTCATATTATCTTTTATTTTTTCATCGATATTAAGCAATATATTAAGTACACTGTCACATATATTTTTTTCAATATGTATGATATCAGATTATGATGTAAGAGAAGGTCCTTCTAATAAGATAATGAAAAAATATACTTTTTTTCTTCCACCCTTTTGGCTTGTCAGCATTTTTGTCCCTTCTTCTTGTTCTAGATATACCTTCAGGTTTCTTTCCAAATGTGATAACATAATCCTCTAATTACTTTAGAACATCAGCCCCAGTCAATGGAGTAGGTGCAGAATCAAATTCTTTGGTGTTGTCAAATGAATAACTTTCATGACGAAATTTGTGATCAAACTCTAAAAATCTGCGATGGCCCATGTAACAATACTTCTGTCCAAATTTTAAATAATGAGAGTGGGTATCAATATGGCATGAAGGGCAAGCATATTGCCCTTTAGTGCTCCATCCTGATAGCACAGCATAGCCAGAAAAGTCACTAATTGTCCATAACACTGCTACATGCATTTGAAAGTTTTGCTTGCAAGAAGCATCATATGTCTCGACCCCAACTTCCCATAATTCTTTCAACTCTTCTATGAGATATTGTAGATATATATCAATATTATTTTCAGATACAGACGGTCCCTCAATTAGTAAAGATAGCAAAAGATATGGTTGCTTCATGTAAAGCCTTGGAGGCAAGTTATATGGTATTAAAATAACTGACCATGTGCTATGAGGAATGTTCATTGTTCGAAAGGGGCTAAAACCATCACTTGCTAATCTAAGTTTAATATTTCGGAATTCGACGGAGAAAGATGGATGTAAGTAATCAAATATTTTTCAAGCAGAGTCTATTGGGTGCCCTCAACCTCCCATCATGTGATCTACTTTCTTGATGCCATGTCATTAATGAAGCTGTCTTTGATGACATGAATAGTCTCTGAAGCCTCGATTTTAAGAGAAAGTGGCGTAGAACTTTTACAGGAATTTGATCTTTATTTTTTGGATGATGATGATACATCATCATCTAAAGGCTTGTTAGATGCTCTCCACCTTGAAGCCCCACAAATGGCATATGAGGATGCATTCTCGAATTCTTTCCAGTAAAGCATGCAATTATTGGGACATGCTTGAATGTTGTTATAACCCAATCCAAGGTTTCAATTATCTTTTCATTTCATAATATGTATGCGGTAATGTCTCGCCATCTGAAAGTGCTTTTTCAATAACTGAAGTAATAGGGTAAATGATTTGTTACTCAAACCATTCGAACACTTTATATGAAGTAATTGAACTATAAATTCCAACTTACTAAATTTCTTGCAATCTGGATACAATTCTTGGTTGGCCTCTTCAACCAACTTATAAAATTTTTTGACTTCTACATTAGGCTCCTCTATATGCTCATTAGTTAAATTTCTACCACATTATTTGCATTTAGAATTGAAAATACATATTGTAACATCTCATATATGCCATCAGGTTGATAAAAGAAGGTGTGGCTTCCCTATAGAATATTCAAGTAGTGTATCCCTTAAGAAATCCATTGCATACGAAATGATCATATACATCTTCTCGAGTCTTCCATATGTTGTTACTATAATTTTTGCATGGATATAGTATCTTTTCTTATGCAATATCTCAAGAGATACATTAGTAAATGCAAAATCTAGGAATTTGGTTCATCCTTCCAAGTATGGCATTGCTCGCTCTAAATTATAGATGACAAAAGAAGGATAAATTAAAGCAAGAAATTAAAATAAAAAATTTGATATTCGATATCAGAATATATATATATATATATATATATATATATATAGGTTGATGGATCCACTATTTGTCCATAATAATGTTGTATATTTGTTTTAAAAAGTTGATCGATAAATAAGCTAACCTACCTGCAAGAACTGTCGAAAAGAAAAATATAGAATTGAAACCATGAGTTTGAGTCAAAAATTTGTGGTTTTAAAAATAAAAAATTATATAGTTTAGATCAAATCTGCATAACTAATGCCATAGTATAAGTATCAAACTTATACCATGACATTTTTTACAAAGAACATAACTTGGTGATAGATAATTATTTTGCCTCGGAAAGCTTTAATTGATCAAGTCATCAGTTTTCTCACCATAGAGAAATACCAAGTCATTGTTTAATTTAGGCAAATAAAAGTATGAGAACCAGCATCTCAGTTACTTATATATGAAGTGCTTCACTATCACAGGAAGCATGAGCGGAAATGGTCAAGAAGGTACCGAAATTTTGTTAGTAACGACAGTCAGGCTGTCCAGTTTTTAGTTCGTTGGTATAGCCATTCAGATGGTACCTAGAAGTTGAAACCATTAAAAGTCACTGATGTGAGAATTAAGAAATGCAGTAGTTATTGTCAAAACAATCTTGACTAGAATTAAGAATACAACCTTAAGTTAAACATAAATGATTCAAAAATTTAACTATGTGGAATCAATAAATCATCAGTCATTTAATATTGTAAATGTAACCCGCAAACCAACACAGAAGCTATGAACTGCATAACTCCATTTTAAGCATGCTTTTTTCAGATCCAACCATGTCAATTAATAAAATACCAAAAACAGAGAAATATCTCGGGAATCAACTATTCTATTACTATTTACTTTCTATTTTTGTTTGTACTACATCTATTACTTATAATGCTTGTAACAGGACTTGTACCAGCCTTTTGTTTTTGCCTCCTGGCACATTTTATTTGTATATTCTGTCCCTTAATGCCTGGTACATGGTTTTGTAATACTGATTTCTAGCTGCTAAAAAAAAAAAAAAAAAAAAAAGTGTACACCAACTAATTCTAATCACCGGATTTTCTTCTTAATCTGTTTCTTCAACGTGTTCTTAGTTCAAGATTTGTATTTCTATTCTTCATGAATAAAATATATAAATAAATTAAATATTATTAAAAAAATAAAAAATATATATACGAAGGGATTTGAAAGAATCAAAATCAACTATAATATTTATCAAAAACAAAATCAGCCGTCTCTTTTTTTGACTGATCCTAATGGATCTAATAAAAAAATTATTAAAAAAATATATATTTGAGAGAAAGATGGGGATGGAGATAAACTCACAAAATAGATCAATTGAGATTTGAAGTGATTGGGACAGTAGAAATCGAAGTGGTAGAGGAGACAGATGTGAAGCATTCAACGATCAACAAAAGAAGGAAGAAAGTATCGGCTTCACATCTAAATTTTACCTAGATATAAGTGGGATGGTCAAAAAGGAACGACTTCATATTGGTATAAAAAACTTAGGCGAGAAATATACATACCATGGCTCGGTGGAGTACTTTTGCGTGAAATCAAATCCTCCGTGAAATTAAATTTTCTTAGATCGTGCACGCGGGTTTCAATTGATTAACTCTGGCATATATATATATATATATATATATATATATATATATATTATATATATATATATATATATTATATGCCGCTGCCGTTGATATGTTTTATGCGAACAGATTGTGCGCGATATGGTTTCCACGACGCTCTTTTTTTTTTCAAGAAAGAATAGTAGTTATATGCCGCTGCGTAGATATGTTTTGTGCAAACAGATCGCGCGCGATATGATTTCCACGGTGCTTTTTTTTTTTTTTTTTTCACGGAAGAACAATGGTTATATGCCGCTGCTGTTGATATGTTTTGTGCGAACAAATCTCGCACGATACGATTTTCACGGTGCCTTTTTTTTTTTTCACAAAAGAATAGTGGTTTAGGAGTTCACGATGTTTCCGCGGATAGGCATTGGTTTGTTTTTTCCTTCATGAGAGGGGTGCCATCACGCCCCCCTTTTTTAAGTACACCGACATCATGTTAATTCTCCTTTTGAGCAGTAGTCCTGACATGTGTATTTGAGAGAAGTCTATGGCATTTTATTTTCTTATTAATAATATAAATTTGTTATATGCTAGTATAATAAATAAGTACTCATGCATATCTATATTATATATTATACTCAACTCCATCAAAAAATTATAAAATATTGATGAAAATTTATATTAACGGTATTTTTAATATATGTCGGTAAAAAACTATCGCATTTTTAATTTTTTTTGGATCATGCAAAATATGTTTATATTTTTTAAAATTTAAAAAAATAAAAAAATTTAATGTTTCAATTTTTTAAAAATAAAATAAATGAAAGTAATGCCAAACAAATTCTTATTGTTTTATTTTTTGTACTTATAATTTGTATTGAACTATCCGCTGTCATGTAATCAACAAGAAGATGTTATCTATGTTCTTGAAGGCAAGTCCTTCAGACCTCTAATATTGTTTATCTTAATTCCATTGTCATGGAAGAAGCAATCAACCTCCTTATCTCATGATTATGCATTGAGCATCAACAAACTTGCATAAGCTTTTATGACCTCCAAGCCTTCCATCTAGGATCTCTACTTACAGGAAATGCTGACCGAGCACTTACGGTATATTCATGATGATCATATAATAACCAAGCTTGATGACATAAACTATCTTTTATGATAATCACATTTCTAATTCAAACACATGGTTTGGTTGTATATGCTGATGATATTCTTAATTGCTTCCTTCAAGCTATTGATAAACAAGTGTTCACTCTAAATCTCTCCAAATATTGATTAAGATCCTCGAGTTGTCACGCCTCCGACCCAAGATCGCGAGCCGAAGGTCGTGGCAACCACCGCATACTCATAGAAAATTTTTTTCATAAGCATGCAAGGTATGTTATCACGATACCAATATTTCACAACGGAATAATTTGTCAATAATTTAAATCGAAAAGATAATAATCCAAATTTCAACTTTAATATCTCAATAACTTTTACAATGTTCAATAAGTCTTACATTAAATTCAATAAGACTTTCAGTCTAAATAAAAATATGGAAGTTCTACTTCTAATCACTCTTCCGTTCTTATCTTGTATCATCTTAATTCCTCAACATCTGTAAAAATAGTAAAATAGGAGATAATGAGCTAGACAGCCCAATAAGTATTTAAGTAAATAATCATTTATACAAAATAAGCATATAGAGTTCATTAATTTGAAATCAATTTCGATTATGCAACATAGTTCATATCGAATTCATTTCTTTTTCGAAAATTTAAGTTTTTTTTGAGATTTCAATTTCTTTCATTCTTAAGTTCTTTTTATCAACCATGAGCTATGATCATATTTTTTCTGTGGCAGGGTCATGATACCGCGTATCTTCTTGCGGTGAGCTACGAATCATCTGGCAGCAAAGTTCTTCGGAACCGCTGGTCTCTCTGACGGTTTGTCGCTGGTCTCGCTGGCGACATAAACATCATGACAAATCAATTGCCAACGTATATGCCCACATTGGCGGGGTCCTTTACATAGTCGGGTTGTCAATTCATATTATTCTTATATCAAAATTCTTCATAAATCATGTTTCATATTTTAATTTTGATAAAAAAATATATAATCATGTAGTATCGAAATCAATCAATATAATGCATCATAAAATCAATATGTTCAATCATGCTTCATCATAACATTTCAAATAAGATATTTTCATAACAAAATATCATTAATCCAATTCATGTATCGTTTCACAAATTATGTCAGAAAAATATATTATAATTTATCGATAAATCTA
This sequence comes from Elaeis guineensis, assembly GCF_000442705.2. Classification (NCBI taxonomy): domain Eukaryota; kingdom Viridiplantae; phylum Streptophyta; class Magnoliopsida; order Arecales; family Arecaceae; genus Elaeis; species Elaeis guineensis. The sequence goes on along the minus strand of NC_026005.2, from coordinate 13,397,509 downwards.
AAAAAAGTAAAACATTACTCACCTCGAACGCATTCCAATAAATCCACATAATTCTATAATTTTTTTTAAAAAAATTTTGTTCGTAGATCATATCACGATATCCCATGATCAAACATCCACAATCCTATACAGGATCAATTTCAATAATTAGAAAGGACCGAAATAATTAAGAAAAATAAAATTGATGGACACACATATGCTATCATCAAAATTGGTCCAATCGTCTGATTTCATCTAGTCAAAATCTAATTAGGACATAAACGATCAAAGTTTGACTATCAGATCAAATCAGATTTGAAGTGATAGGATTGAAAATCTTTCATTGGTTTCACAAATCAAATAGAAAGAGAAAATCAGAGGAGAGAGAATTCATGAGGTACAATCTAAATTAATCAGATGTCATAGTCCAACTCTCGATTGGTGTGATCAAAATAATTTAATCAAGTCATGGTTAAATCGAAAACATGGATGATCAAATTGAGAAATATCCGATTTGATCAAGATGAGTGCTAGCACGATGCCGATAATCATGGATCAAGATTCTTTATTAGAATCAGATCAGAAATATTAAAAGAAATTCTTTCATTGACTAATCTTTTTAGAGAGAGAAATCAATTAAGAGAGAGAAATCAATTAAGAGAGAGAAATAATTTAGAGAGAAAATTTTAAAGAGAGAAAATTCTAGAGAGAAATTTATCTTGGACTCTTCAGATGATATGATTTAATAAATCTGATCGATCAGATCAAATCATGCTGAAATTATCATGTGGATAATTCAATAAAATCATAAAAAATAAAATCTAAAAATACTTGATCTGATAAAAGTGGGTGCCGGTATACCGTTCGGCGATCACAGATCAAAATCTGTCACTAGGATCATTTAAATTCATTATCATTCTTCTCAAAATTTTAGAAAATCTTAGGAGAGAAATAATCTAGAGAGAGAAAGTAGAGAGAGACTAGAGAGAGAAAGAGAAATTAGAGAGAAAAAAAGAAAGAGAGAGAGGAGAAAGAGTCTATTTATTATTTTCTATTTTTGTTCTTCTTTCTTTTTTTTTCTTTCTTCCTTTCTTTTTCTTTTTCTTTTCTTCCTTCTTCTTCTTCTTTTTTTTTTCTTTTTCTTTTCTTTTTCTTTTCTTTTCCTCCTTCCCACAGCTTGCCTTGAGCTGAAACAGAGAATCTCAAATCTCTTCATTGGTTGGCCGACCGACAGCGCAGTCGGTATGGAGGCGGCCATCGGTAGGAGGGCAGCGACCCACCGTCCAAGAAAATACAAATCCAGTGGCTGACGGCGACCACCAGCGCCCAAACCCAAACGAAACCGAAATCCCTTTCTCAAAGACATCCGATGACTCCAGTCGCCGGCAAGCGTGCACACCGACATGGGAAGAAAGGAGGAGAAGAGAGGAAGGAGAGGAGGCTCACCTTCGATGCCGGTGAGGCTTTCCGACGAGAAAATTGGATGGGCACAGAGTCGATCTTCTGTGAGCAATTTTTGACGATCCTCACCATTTGGCTCCGATTTTCTTCATGGGAGAAAGGGAGAAGGGGTCTCCCCCTTAAAATAAAGCCGGAGGGGAGGAGTCAAACTCCTCCCTAGCGAGGTTTCCTACTCCGATTAGGAGCTAGTCGGGAGAAGAAGACTCCCTGTGGGAGTCTTCCTCAGTTTTTTTTTGTTGGGCTTTTATGGGCTGGATAATTGGGTCGGGTCATAACATTCTTCCCCTCTAAAAGAAATTTTGTTCTCGAAATTTTTTTTGCTTAAGTCTTCATAATTTCTTACTTAAGATTTATGATAAAAATCTCACCCATAAATATTTTAATATTCTAATTCTTGATACAAATATATTCTTGAATCATTTCATAAGGAAAAAGTCAATATATCAAGTGTTGATATGAAATAGAATCATTCATTTTCTTATTATCAAAATCAACATCTCTAAGATTTTTAATTTTTAAGATTTCAAAATCATGCTCTCATTCCCTATAAAATAATATTCAATACCTCAAGACTAGATCAAAATCAAATCTATCTCTTGTAAATAGAAAAAAATCAATATCTTAATTCCTGAATAAGAATTTCACTCATCATCATCATTTATTTATTTATTTTTCAAAATACTAACCACTCTTAATTAATCAATCCATCATAAGATAGGAAAATATACTTATGTGAATCATACAATGACATTCCCATCTATCAAAATTCAAAAATATTTTCTCTTATTCATGCTTTCAAAGATTGAAGATTTATCATTTCAATCTTATTCTCGAACTTTTGATATTTTAATTTTCGATGTAACTTCATCATTAAGTCATTTTATAAAGATCAATATCACCAATGTTGATTTGAATCAATATTACTATTTCTGATCATCGAAATTAATCTCTCAATTCTAGATAAGGATATCAAATTTTTCACCAAAAATTCTTAACTGCTCATGATTTAATCAATTCATCACGAGATCATAAATAAATTTTACCACATTCTCCATAGATAAATTTTTGAGTATAAAAATTTAAGATCAAAATCATTATTCGATAACTAATTTTAAATTCTTTCTAATAAATAAAAAATTATTCAATTCTAAAAAAAATTATCTCTAAATATTTTAAATCAAAAATCAAAAATCAAGGGTTCACTCATCCTAGAATTGGGATGTTAAATATTTTTGTAGCATAGTAGATGGAAGCATTATATTTTGAAAATCACATTAAGGATATCCAAAATAATCTAAAATTTTAAAATATTATTCTTTCTAATATTAATATTTTTTTTGTATCAAATTATATCATCTATTATAATTTTTTAACTTAAGGAGTCAACATTCATGACTTACTCAAAATAATCCAGATCACCATGCTTCCACTGTGCATTCTGTTCTAACAATCAAAATTTCTTAGGTTCACCAAAAAATTTTGATCAAATTATTTTTTTATCTTATCAATGAAAAATATCTAAATTCTTAAATTTCAATTGAAGCTAAAGATTTACTTCCTATTCTCATTCCTACTTTTACTGGTATACAATAATCTTGATGAATCTTTGAGTCCAATATCACATTCAAAACCATCATATAGGTCTACTATAATCAATATGAATCAAATCTTAATTCTCATATCAATTCAATTCGATAATTCTAAATCAAAATCCTTATAAGTCAAATCAACGAAAAAATCCTTCGATGCTCCATTGAGTTAGGACATAATCAGAACATATATGAATTTCAAATCATTATCTTTTCTCAAGTTTCTATCATCAGGATTTTCAATATCTATCAAGTATTCTTTTATAACAATCATACAAGCCTCAAAAAAATTAATTCTCTACTTAATAGATTCAATCAGAGACTTCATTAACAAAAATAAAAGAACTCCATATCAATTTCTAAATTCAAAATTTCTAAATTATAAATTCACATAGGTCCCATAATCTCAAATAAATATAAATCAGATTTTTTATCTTAATCTAAAGATATCAATTTTTTATTAACAACCTCAACAACAATATCAGAAAATTTTTTGATCAACTTAAATATAAAATTTTTAAATTAAAATTTTATACACATCATGTAGTCTCCAAAAGACACAAATAAGATCTATTATTTAAATCTAAAGATGATAATTAAAGATTCCAGCATAATAAATATCTTACAATCTCATAATCGATTTCATCAATAAGAAATAGACTTCTTTGCAATATCCTCAAATATACATTCATCCTAATATGTCATTTCATATATGATCCACATATCAAGTTCAATTTCGATAAATATTCCAATCAAGCATCATAAAAGATTTTTTTAGTCCGTTTTGGAACAACATTTTATCATCAAATCTTTATCTTGCCAATAATAGTCAACTTCTCAACTAGAAGTAATATCATAGTATTATTCTCACATCAAATTTGAGCTTATGATTCACTTGAATAACCAATGATTAAATTAATAACCACAATGCATAATAAAATTTCATGTCAATCCTTTTGTAATTATTTTTTGATCAAAATTTAACTAATCATATCATGATCTATAGATCATCCATCATATTTCAAATTCTATATGTCATAATCTCTTATGATCCTTTTATACATAATCTCAATGTTTAACAAAAAATTATAAAAAATTTTTCCACTACAATCATCAAAGATCTACACCATAATGTTCCTAGTGTCTATCCACTGACACTCATTTTATACACATCTTAGTTCATCCACTAATGCTCTAATACCATTTTAATTATCACGTCATCAACCCAAGATCGCAAGCCGAAGGTCGCGGCAACCGCCGCATACTCATAGGAAACTCTTCCCATAAGCATGCAAGGTATTTTATCACGATACCAATACTTCACAGCAAAATAATTAGTCAATAATTTAAATCAAAAAGATAATAATTCAAATTTTAACTTTAATATCTCAATAACTTTTACAATGTTCAATAAGCCTTACATTAAATTCAATAAGACTTTCAGTCTAAATAAAAGTATGAAAGTTCTGCTTCTAATCATTATTCCGTTCCTATCTTGTATCATCTTAATTCTTCAACATCTGTAAAAATAGTAAAATAGGAGGTAATGAGCTAGACAGCCCAGTAAGCAATGATCACTTTCAACATATTTCATCAGATATTTAAGTAAATAATTATTTATAAAAAATAAGCATATAGAGTTTATCAATTCAAAATCAATTTCGATTATGCAACATAGTTCATGCCAAATTCATTTCTTTTTCAAAAATTCAAATTTTTTTCGAGATTTTAATTTTTTTCATTCTTAAGTTTTTTTCATCAATCATGAGCTATGACCATATTTTTTCTGTGGCATGGTCATTGTTGCTCCTAGATTGATTTTGATGATTACAAAGCAGATTGAAGGGATACAAACAATTGAAAAAGTCCTTATGCTCTTCAAGGGCAAAATCGTAATTTCACTAAAATCCTGATTTGATAGTACCATTTGGTAGAACAAATGATTTGAAATCTATTGGTGAAAATTTTATTGTGTTTGGACTAATATTTTTGAAGTTATGAAGGTTTGAAGTGCATGAGTCGACTCATGAGTCAACTCATGGCACTATGAGCTGAATGGCACGAAAAAAATTCCCATGGCACGCTGGATTTTTGGCTTGGCACGACCTGTGAGTCGACTCATGAGTCGACCCACAAGGCATGAGTCGACTCATGAGTCGACCTCTGCTGATTTGAGCCGAAAAATCCAAAAATCAGATCTTCTGGTCTGTTGCAACAGAAGTCGACTCATGAGTCGACTCCTGAAGCATGAGTCGACTCATGAGTCGACCCCTGCGACGGGAAATGTCAGCAACGGCTATTTTTTTGCCCGTTTTAATTGCCATTTATGCTTCCTAAAAATCCTCTAACGGCTCTTTATCTGCCTAAATTGTTTTCTCTTGCTTCTAATGCTACAAAATGCTTTAAATGATGAAAGAAATTGCAGATTAAATAGCGGATCAAACGTGAAATCAAATGTGAAGAGAAAAAGAAGAAAAAGAGAAGAACAGAAGAGAGGATCCGAAATTTGCAAGAAAAAGCCTGAGATCAACGAAATATCCATAGAAAAAGAGAGAGGATCCACAATATACCAGAGAGATTGTGAAAGAGAAAAGGAAGATCTTTCAAGGAGAGAATTCTTCACGCCTATCGTTTCAACCTTGATCTAGAGATCGTTCAAAGCTTTCAAGAGATCTTCAATCAACAATCAACCTCTTCTCAAGCGTTCAACCGTTCATTCATCTTGAGAAAATCTGAAAAAGGGGTTCTTCATTTGAGTAAAGCTTTTATTGTTATATTTGCTCATTTAAGGAGCTGTTTTTGTATTCATCTGTGCTCTAAATATTCTTACTCTTTGTGAGTTTTTGCTCTTGTTTTTGGAGGATTTCCAAAACAAGGAAAGGTTGATCCGAACCTGAAATCGGAGTGTTTTGGATTTGCTTGTACCCGGGAAACAAGTGTTCTAGCTTGGGATAGCTAGGGTCGGAGTTTCCGACGTCTTGTATTCTAGCTTGGGATAGCTAGTGTCGGAGTTTCCGACGTTTTGTATTCGGGTTGAATACAAAGGATAGTGGATTAAAATTCCCAAGTGGGATCTTGGGGAGTGGACGTAGGTGCAAGGTTAGCACCGAACCACTATAAATCCTTGTGTTTGTGGTGTGCTTTATCGCTTTATCTTATTTCTTTATTATATCCTTGCAATACTGCTTTAGTTAATTAATATTGATTTAAAGCCATTGTTTTGTTCTTCATGAGTTATCTGTTGGGCTTAAAATTTTTAGAAACCCAATTCACCCCCCCTCTTGGGTTGCATAGCTGGGCAACAAGTGGTATCAGAGCCAGTGCTCTAGCCCTTCTTTGATCTAACAATCAAAGAGCCAAAGATCTATGGCAACCCATGTTGGAACTTCTCTAGCCGAGGGGCAATCAACAAACCGACCTCCACTTTTCAATGGGTCTAATTACACCTATTGGAAAGCTCGGATAAAGATTTTCATACAAGCACTCGACTATGATATGTGGAGTATCATAGTGAATGGTCCTCACACACCCATCAAGATTATAGATGGTGAGGAGTCAACCAAACCCGAGAAAGAATGGGATGAGGTTGACAAGAAATTAGCACAATTAAATGCCAAAGCTATGAATGTTCTTTATTGTGCACTAGATGCTAGTGAATTTAATCGCATTTCTACTTGTGCATCTGCTAAAGAAATATGGAATAGGTTAGAAGTCACCCATGAGGGAACAAATCAAGTAAAAGAGTCTAAAATAAACATGCTTATACATAAAATGAATTGTTCAAAATAGAGCATGATGAGTCCATAACTGCTATGTTTACTCATTTTACTGATATAATCAATGGTTTAAAGAGTCTTGGCAAATCTTATACTAACAGTGAACTTGTAAGGAAGATTCTCAGGTCACTGCCAAGAACTTGGGAAGCCAAGGTGACTGCCATCCAAGAAGCAAAGGACTTGAACACTCTACCTCTAGAAGAGCTTCTTGGATCCTTGATGACTCATGAACTTAGCATGATGCAACATCAAGAGGATGAAATCAAAAAGAAAAGAACCATTGCCCTCAAATCCACAACTTCACCTGATTATGAAACAGATGACTCTGAAGATGAAGATCAGGATGAGGAGATGGCTCTCATCACCCGAAAATTCAAGGAGTTTCTAAGAAAAAGGAAACAGGGGATGAGAAAGAAATTCACAAAAGGGGATCAAAGCATAGAAAAGGAGAAAGATCAAACCCTTATATGCTACGAGTGCAAGAAGCCAGGACATTTCAGATCCGAATGTCCTCAATTGAAGAAAGGTCCAAAGAAATTCAAAAAGAAGGCAATGATGGCGACCTGGAGTGCGAGTGATGACTCAAGCTCCGACGAGGAAACCTCAACCGAACAAGCCAATCTGTGCCTGATGGCACATGAAAATGAGGTAACTTCTGAATCCACTAGTGAATTTACTTTTGAAGAATTGCATGAAGCTTTCTATGATTCAATTGATGAATTAAAGAAACTAGGGAAGAAAAACAAAGAGCTGAAATTGGAAAATCAGTCCTTAGTGAAACAAGCTGAAATTCTTTCAATTGAAAAATTCATATTGATTCAAGAAAATCAAAACTTTAAGGATGAAATTAACAGGCTGAAATCTATAGTAGATAAGTTCACCTTAAGTTCAAACAAGCTAAATATGATCCTTGATAATCAGAAAGCTATATATGATAAGGCTGGACTTGGTTATAAACCCCTGAAGAAACAAAAATTTTTGAAGGATATTTATGCAAATTATTCAAGCAAAAAGCCTACAAATATTACTTGTTTTAAATGTGGAAGAATAGGACATAAATCATACACATGTCTTATTAACAAATATGCAAACACAAAGAAAATATGGGTTCCAAAAGGAACCATTCTGACTAACCTGAAAGGACCCAGAAAGCTTGGGTACCTAAGACAGAAACTTGATCTGTGCTTGCAGGTGTGTCTAGCATCCCAAGAAGGAAACAGGAAATGGTATCTTGACAGCGGATGCTCGAGACACATGACTGGTGATGAATCACAATTCATCACGCTTGATGCTAAGGATGGAGGGATGGTCACCTTTGGAGATAATGGCAAAGGAAAGATCATCGGGATAGGTAACATTGGTATCACTCCCTCCAAATACATTGAGAATGTTTTACTAGTTAAAGGTTTAAAGCATAACTTACTTAGCATCAGTCAATTTTGTGATAAAGGAAACAAAGTCATTTTTGAATCTTCATAATTAAATCAAATCCTTTTAAATCTAAAAATTAGCATGTTCTAAAATTAGAATGATTAAAAATTTACATCAAACTGATATAAGGTTGTCCTGATATAGGGTTTACCCCCTATACTGTAAAGGTTGTCCTAGTTTGATGTGAATCGATTTTTGAAAAGATATTTTTAAAATATTTTAATTATTTTTTAGATATATATTTGATATGTGTAAATTTAGTTTTAGATCTGAAATTTGATGTATATGTGATGCATTTTTATTTAGATCTGAAACTACATATATTTGATATATGAATCATCTGTTTGCATTGTGACTAGTCCTATCAACGATGGCATTAAATTTATAGGACATAGGCATGGCAATATTTATATGAAAGACTTGAATGATTTAACTAAATTAGATAATTTTTAAAGAAAACCCCCTATGAACTTTGGAAAGAAAGAAAATCAAATATTGCATATTTTCATGTTTTTGGTTGCCGATGTTTTGTATTAAATAATGGCAAAGAAAAACTTGGTAAATTTGATGCAAAATCAGATGAAGCAATCCTTCTAGGTTACTCCTCCACTAGTAAAGCATTTAGAGTGTTCAACAAAAGAACCTTAGTAGTTGAGGAGTCCATACATGTTGTCTTTGATGAATCTAACGATCTTCCTTCAAGGAAGAATGAGGGTGTTGATGATGCAGATCCACTAATAGAAGGTATGAAGGAGATCACTCTAAAAGATTCAGCAACTCCAGAAGACAAGGATCAAGAAGATGAACAAAATGAGAAAGGTGAAGAAATTCAAGAACAACCTCAAGGTACAAATGACTTACCCAAGGAATGGAGGTATGTTCACAACCACCCTAAGGAATTAATTATCGGTGATCCTATGCATGGGGTAAAAATACGTTCTTCACTTAGAGATGTACTTAATCATTGTGCTTTTGTATCTCAACTTGAACCTAAAACTTTTGAAGAAGCTGAAAATGATCATAACTGGATTAATGCTATGCAAGAAGAACTCAGTCAATTTGAAAGAAATAATGTTTGGACCTTAGTGAAAAGACCTAAAGATTATTCAATAATTGGCACAAAATGGGTCTTTAGAAACAAATTAGATGAGCATGGAAATGTAATTAGAAATAAAGCAAGACTGGTTGCTAAGGGATATAATCAAGAAGAAGGAATTGATTTTGATGAAACCTTTGCACCTGTTGCTAGATTAGAAGCCATTAGACTTCTACTTGCCTATGCTTGCTTTATGAAATTCAAACTATTTCAAATGGATGTTAAAAGTGCATTTTTAAATGGATATATTTCTGAAGAAGTATATGTAGAACAACCCCCTGGATTTGAAAATCATGCTTTTCCCAATCATGTCTTTAGATTAAATAAAGCTTTATATGGTCTAAAACAAGCACCTAGAGCATGGTATGAAAGGTTAAGCAAATTTCTACTAAATAATGGTTTCTCAAGAGGCAATGTAGACACAACCCTATTTATTAGAAGAAACCAAAATGATATGCTAATTATACAAATTTATGTTGATGACATAATTTTTGGGTCTACTAATGAATCCCTTTGTCAAGACTTTGCTAAGCTTATGCAGGGAGAGTTCGAGATGAGCATGATGGGAGAACTCACTTTCTTTCTCGGACTCCAAATCAAACAATCAAAAGAGGGAATCTCCATCACCCAAAGCAAGTACACCAAGGAACTACTCAAAAGATTTGGAATGGAGAACTGCAAACCTATTGGCACACCAATGAGTCCCTCAAGTAAGCTTGACAAGGATGATGAAGGTAAAAACGTAGACTTAAAATACTACAGAGGTATGATTGGCTCATTATTATATCTAACTGCAAGTAGGTCTGATATCATGTTTAGTGTTTGCTTATGTGCAAGATATCAATCTAATCCTAAGGAATCTCATTTGAATGCTGTTAAAAGAATCCTTAGATACTTAAATAGTACACAAACTATAGGGTTATGGTACTCTAAGGACTCACAAATTAATGTGTTAGGATATTCTGATGCTGATTTTGCTGGATGTAAATTAGATAGAAAAAGCACAAGTGGAACTTGCCAATTTCTTGGAGTTAACCTAATCTCATGGTTTAGCAAGAAACAAAATTCGGTGGCACTGTCTACGGCTGAGGCCGAATACATTGCAGCCGGAAGTTGTTGTGCTCAAATCTTGTGGATTAAGCAACAACTCGAAGATTTTGGAATCAAACTTAATGAAACACCAATAAAATGTGATAATACAAGTGCTATAAATCTATCTAAAAATCCAATACAACACTCAAGATCTAAACATATTGAGATAAGACATCATTTCATAAGAGAACATGTTCAAAACAAAAATATAATTCTTGAATATGTTTGCACTGAAAATCAATTAGCCGATATCTTTACAAAGGCCCTTAGTGAGGATAGATTCTGTGAAATTAGGAGAAATCTAGGAATTCTAGATCCATTTGCCTAAACTTCTCTTAATTATTATCAAATATTTTAGAGCTCAATTTCCAACAATTATCCTGGTTCCAAAAGCTCAGTTTTATCACTCTAAAAATTTATCATTGAGCAAAATTCTTTCTCCCAAAATTTTGAATTTTTCTGAATTTATTTGCATTTTTCCTGATTTTCTGAACTTCATGAGTCGACCCCCATGAGTCGACTCAATGGCAAACTTGTAAATCCCACCAACTTCCATCGGGTTCATTGTTTTTAAAACGGGAAACCTTGTTTATGAGACGACTCATCTTCTCGTCGTCTTCCTTCCGAAAGCCGTCCTCTCCAACTCTTTTTGCTCCAAATCCAAGGATCAATTCTGAGGCAATTCTCCCTCCTCCTCTCCACCAAAAATCGTCTCCTTGAAAAGGATTTTTCTGTGCTTTCTCGCAGTGTTAGGCGCGGGTGGAACATGCCCTAGAACTTCACCGTTCATTCAAAATCCACTTCTTTTCTCCACCAAAATTCTTTTTACTCTTTTGTGATCCCTCCTCCACTGAATTCAAGTCTTCTTGTCTGCTACCTTATTGGATATGGCTCCAAAGATGAAACTTTCCCAAAGAAGAAATCAATCCGAGAGCCTGAGGAAATTGTCCGAAAGAAAAGGCATGCTCAGTCTTCCACTGTTCCCAATCTAGTTTCAGTACCTGCTCAAGGTCCCTCTCAACCCTCCATAAGCCCTAGTGTAAATCTTCTTTCTGATAGAAAAGTAGAAACCGGGAAAAATATAGATTTTCGGTTCTTTGAGAAAGAAGGCTTTACTTTTGCTACCAAGATCAAAAATCAAGGATGGGAACTTTATTGCTCTCTTAAGGAAGTCACCTATGTTGATCTAGTCAGAGAGTTCTACCAGAACCTAAATTATGGAAACGGGTCTGTGACTTCAACTGTAAAGGAGATTGACATCTGTTTGGATTCTAGGATATTGGGAGAGATACTTCAGTTGCCTAGTGAAGGATACTCATATATGGAACTCCCAATTAAAGATGAAGGGATCAGAATTATCTTAGGAGAAGATTTTTCAGGAAGTTTAAACAAATTGGAAGCAAAGCTACTGTCCATTGAGATGAGGGTCCTGCATCAGATTGTGACAAAACTATTCTTTCCTAGGAGTGGTAGACATGACTTACTATCTGGCAGAGATGTATGTGTCATGTTTCATATCATCACTCAGACCCCCCTAAACCTCCCTACACTTATGATAGAGGCCATGAGAGAAACTTTGAACAGATCCAAGGCACATTTGCCTTATGGTATGGCCCTTACTAGAGTTTTTAGGAGGTTTGGAGTTAGCTGTGAGGGGGAGACACCTACCAAGCTCTCACATGTGGACACTTTCAACCAACACAGCCTGCACCGAATGGGAATTACAAAGACTGTTGATGGTTGGATCAAGGGCTCTGAAGAAAGAGCTGAGGAGAGAGCTGAGGAAAGAGCTGAAGACAGAACTGAAGGCAGAGTAGAAGAAGAAGGTCCATCTTCTCCTGTACATGATTTCAGGGCAGCTTCACCAGATACCCAGTTCATTCATGATACTGAGGCTGGCCCTTCTGAGTTTACTATGATGCCCACACCAGTGTATCAGCCAGAGAGCAGAGCACCTCCATCAGAGTTCAGACTGGCTGATGATCAGATCGAGTATATATCTCAGCGTGTGGCTTCTTTGTTGTCTAGCCAGTGGAGTAGTACTTCTTTTGCACCTGGAGCTACTTCTTCTGATCAGACCATTACTCCCCACATCTCCACTATATTTCAGATGATTTCAGATCAGTCCGTCAGGATACAGCAGCTTGAGGATACAGTCTGGAGACTTACTGGCAGAGTTCTTGACTTGCAGGGGCAAGTCCTTGCATTGGCCCATCCCCAGCCACAGGAGTCTACCATTGAGGTCACAGACCTCACTGCAGAGGCTGGCAGGCTCAGAGGAGCACTAGAAGGAGGATATGAGCTACTGAGGAAAGAGATCAGAGGATCGAGTGAGCATGCTACCACCCAGTTCACTGCTCTACTTCAATCTGTTTCCAGAGCACTGAACGTACTTGATTCTATCAGACTCATGATATCAGCCCTAGTATCTCAGCATTCTCAGCCACCTAGTTCATCTCGTTCTCCTGCTCGTGCCATCACCTCCACTCGTGGCAGAGGCAGACGGGGTAGAGGACGCACTTCTGATCCATCATCTCCTCACCCTATATCTGATGACTCTGATCATTGACTTATCTAGATCTTAGGAGTTAGTATCTTGTTCTAGGATCTATACCTTGGGGCCATGTATTGACATTTAGCTGGTTGAATTTTATGTATTGAAACAATTATGATTTTAATGGAATCATCTTTTACCTATATTTCTACCTCTTTGTAATGATTATATTTTGGTTATATTTCAATCTCTGATACATCTGTTGAAATATTATCTTCTCCTTATTGTTGTTTGCTATTGATAATTGCTATATTAAGGGGGAGCAAACATCTGTGAAAAACTCTAAAGAGGAAGAAATTAAAGAATATTTTCAGAAAAGGAAAAGAAAGAGTTAACTATGTTTGATGATGTCAAAAAGGGGGAGAAATTAAAATTAAACAAAAATTGAAATTAGACAAAAAGCAAAACCCTAAATTATGAGAAAAAGGGGGAGAAATTAAATTAAAACAAATATTGAAGAAATTAAACAAATATTGGAGAAATTAGACAAAAACAAGGATTGAAAGATTAAACAAAATTTGAGAAATTTTGGTATCGAAATTTGGTATCAGACAGAGAAATTTGGTATCAGACAGAACTTTAATCCATCAAAAGCAAAATCATGAGTACAATGCAAATAAGTATTTTTTATATATATGCTCTGATATTCAAACTTGCTTTTGAAATTTTACTCACCTTGAGACATCAATAAGAAATTTGTTTTACTCTGATACATCCTACAATTTCTTTCAACTTGATCTGATACATGATAACATTTGATCCGATACAGTGTGAAGGTTTCTCTAAAATATTATAACATTTGCTCTAATACTGTATGAAATTTTCTCTGATACATTAAAAAAATTTTTTTCTTGCTCTGATACATTATAAAATCTTTTCTGATATCATTGTAAAAATTATTTTTGCTCTGATACATAGAAAAAGTTATTTATCTTCTCTTGCTCTGAAATATCTTGAACTCAAAATGATCTAATACCCTTTTCAAATCTTTAAGAAAATGGACAAACTATTTTTGCATTTATATTACATGCCAAAAGAATCATACTCTTTTCAAGCATATACACCTATAATGGATTCTTTTGAAATTAATGCATTAACATAAATATTTTTGTTCATATATTTTGTCATCATCAAAAAGGGGGAGATTGTTGCTCCTAGATTGATTTTGATGATTACAAAGCAGATTGAAGGGATACAAACAATTGAAAAAGTCCTTATGCTCTTCAAGGGCAAAATCATAATTTCACTAAAATCCTGATTTGATAGTACCATTTGGTAGAACAAATGATTTGAAATCTATTGGTGAAAATTTCATTGTGTTTGGACTAATATTTTTGAAGTTATGAAGGTTTGAAGTGCATGAGTCGACTCATGAGTCAACTCATGGCACTATGAGCTGAATGGCACGAAAAAAATTCCCATGGCACGCTGGATTTTTGGCTTGGCATGACCTGTGAGTCGACTCATGAGTCGACCCACAAGGCATGAGTCGACTCATGAGTCGACCTCTGCTGATTTGAGCCGAAAAATCCAGAAATCAGATCTTCTGGTCTGTTGCAACAGAAGTCGACTCATGAGTCGACTCCTGAAGCATGAGTCGACTCATGAGTCGACCCCTGCGACGGGAAATGTCAGCAACGGCTATTTTTTTGCCCGTTTTAATTGCCATTTATGCTTCCTAAAAATCCTCTAACGGCTCTTTATCTGCCTAAATTATTTTCTCTTGCTTCTAATGCTACAAAATGCTTTAAATGATGAAAGAAATTGCAGATTAAATAGCGGATCAAACGTGAAATCAAATGTGAAGAGAAAAAGAAGAAAAAGAGAAGAACAGAAGAGAGGATCCGAAATTTGCAAGAAAAAGCCTGAGATCAACGAAATATCCATAGAAAAAGAGAGAGGATCCACAATATACCAGAGAGATTGTGAAAGAGAAAAGGAAGATCTTTCAAGGAGAGAATTCTTCACGCCTATCGTTTCAACCTTGATCTAGAGATCGTTCAAAGCTTTCAAGAGATCTTCAATCAACAATCAACCTCTTCTCAAGCGTTCAACCGTTCATTCATCTTGAAAAAATCTGAAAAAGGGGTTCTTCATTTGAGTAAAGCTTTTATTGTTATATTTGCTCATTTAAGGAGCTGTTTTTGTATTCATCTGTGCTCTAAATATTCTTACTCTTTGTGAGTTTTTGCTCTTGTTTTTGGAGGATTTCCAAAACAAGGAAAGGTTGATCCGAACCTGAAATCGGAGTGTTTTGGGTTTGCTTGTACCCGGGAAACAAGTGTTCTAGCTTGGGATAGCTAGGGTCGGAGTTTCCGACGTCTTGTATTCTAGCTTGGGATAGCTAGTGTCGGAGTTTCCGACGTTTTGTATTCGGGTTGAATACAAAGGATAGTGGATTAAAATTCCCAAGTGGGATCTTGGGGAGTGGACGTAGGTGCAAGGTTAGCACCGAACCACTATAAATCCTTGTGTTTGTGGTGTGCTTTATCGCTTTATCTTATTTCTTTATTATATCCTTGCAATACTGCTTTAGTTAATTAATATTGATTTAAAGCCATTGTTTTGTTCTTCATGAGTTATCTGTTGGGCTTAAAATTTTTAGAAACCCAATTCACCCCCCCTCTTGGGTTGCATAGCTGGGCAACAGTCATAATACTGCGTATCTTCTTGCGGTGAGCTGCGAATCATCTGGCAGCAAAGTTCTTCAGAACTGCTGGTCTCTCTGACGGTTTGTCGCTGGTCTTTCTGACGACATATTGCTGGTCTCGCTGGCGATATAAATCTTCAGGATAAATCAATTGTCAACGTATATATCTCTATTGGCAGAGTCCTTCACATAGTCAGGTTGTCAATTCATATTGTTCTTATATCAGAATTCTTCATAAATCATGTTTCATATTCTAATTTCGATAAAAAAATATATAATTATGTAGTATCGAAATCAATCAATATAATGCATCATAAAATCAATATGTTCGATTATGCTTCATCATAATATTTCAAATAAGATATTTTCATAACAAAATATCATTCATCCAATTCATGTATCGTTTCACAAATTATGTCAGAAAAATATATTATAATTTATCGATAAATCTAGAAAAAATAAAATATTACTTATCTCGAACGTATTTCAATAAATCCACATAATTTTATAAATTTTCTTTCAAAAATTTTATTCATAGATCATATCGCGATATCCCATAATCAAACATCCACAATCCTATACAGGATCAATTTCAATAATTAAAAAGGATCGAAAGAATTAAGAAAAATAGAATTGATGGACACCCATATCCTATCATCTAGATTGGTCCGATCGTCTAATTTCATCTGATCAAAATTTAATTAGGACATAAACGATCTAAAATTTGATTATCGGATCAAATCAGATTCGAAGTGATAGGATTGAAAATCTTTCATTGATTTCATAAATCAAGTAGAGAGAAAAAAATAGAGGAAAGAGAATTCATGAGGTATAATCCAAATTAATAAGATGTCATAGTCCAACATCTCGATTGGTATGATCAAAATAATCTAATCAAGTCATGGTTAAATCGAAATCATAGATGATCAAATTGAGAAATTCATCTTGGACTCTTCAGATGATATGATTCAATAAATCCGATCGATCAGATCAAATCATGTTAAAATTATCATGTAGATAATTCAATAAAATCATGAGAAATAAAATCTAAAAATATCTGATTTGATCAAAGTGGGTACTGGTATACCGTCCGGTGATCACAGATCAAAATCCATCACTAGGATCATTTAAATTCATTACCATTCTTTTCAAAATTTTAGAAAATCTTAGGAGAAAAATATCTAGAGAGAAAAAATAGAAAGAGAAAGTAGAGAGAGATTAGAGAGAGAAAAATAAATTGGAGAGAAAAAAAGAGGGAGAGAGAGTCTATTTATTATTTTATTTTTTTTTCTTCTTTTTTTTTTTCTTTTCTTCCTTCTTCTTCTTTTTCTTTTCTTTCTTCTTTCTTCTTCATCTTTTTTTTCTTTTTCTTTGTCTTTTCTTTTTCTTTGTTTTTCTTTTTCTTCTTCCCGCGGCTTGCCTTGGGCCGAAACAAAGGATCTTAAATCCCTTCCTTAGCTGGCCGACCGATGGTGCAGCCGGCATGGAGGCGACCATTGGCAGGAGGGCGGCAACCCACCGCCCAAGGAAACACAAATCCAGTGGCCGGCGGCGACCACCGGCATCCAAACCCAAAGAAAATTGAAATCCCTTTCTCAAAGAAATCCGACGACTCCAGTCGCCGGCGAGTGTGCACATCGACACGGAAAGAAAGGAGGAGAAGAGAAGAAGGGGAGGAGGCTCACCTTCGAAGCCGGTGAGGCTTTCCGACGAGAAAATTAGATGGGCACAGATTTAATCTTCTGCGAGTGATTTTCGACGATCCTCACCGTTTGGCTCTGATTTTCTTCGTGGGAGAAAGGGAGAAGGGGTCTCCCCCTTAAAATAGAACCGAAGGAGAAGAGTTTGACACCTCCCCGATGAAGTTTTCTATTCTGATTAGGAGCGGGTCGGGAGAAGATGACTCCCTATGGGAATCTTTCTCATTTTTTTTTTGTTGGGCTTTTGTGGACTGCATAATTGGGTCAGGTCATAACACAAGTATTGGAAAGAATCTTAGCATGTATGTCGGGCTTAGATCATTTCATGCTATAAAACTTGTGCTCGAGCATATGTCAAGGTTTCAATTAAAGCATGCATTTCATTTCATTGAATAATCAATCCCTTTCTATTTTAAATATTGACTATTGATGTGTTGGTTACCACCATGTGATCCATGTCTCTACAAGGCAATCTCATCAATTTTTATTTTTATCTTTTTTTGTTAGAGGTTGTGGACTCAAACATGAATCTTTTATGATCTCCAATATCATTTATCTTAAATCCATTGTCACGGAAGACTCCCCCCCATAATCATGTCTTCCACATCGTACTTTATTTGACAAACTTTATTTTTATTTTCTATACTATATCTATTGTTTCATTCCCATCTATCAACCTAATTCTCATATTGGATATTTAGATTAGCAAAAACAGAATCATAATACACCCTCAATCGTCACAATTTGGTTGTCATGTTAATTTTCTCTTTATTCTTGAAAGGGGCTAACCAATACCATATCTTTAATCTACAATCACTTTATAAATAAATTCAAATCCAAACCTAAATCCGAATCCAAGCCCACAGAATTCAATTGCCCAATCAAAATCAGCAGCAAAAATCTCTCCCTCATTGCCCCAGACCATCCAAAACCCTCCCCTTGAGGTCCCAAAACATGTGGCCACGCGTCCCCCCACCCTCAAACCCACTTCCAACCCAACCACTCCCCCATCCCTTCCCCTCCTTGCCCCTATTTTCCGGACCAATAAACAATTTTAACCTCGATCTTATGTTAACCCCCATAGTTTTCCTTTCTCCTATATAAGCTCTTCGCCTTCCACTACCCTCTTCCCCTTTCGCCACCCTCTACTTCTTTCTCCCCTGCATTAACTCCATCAAACTAATAACCATTCAATAAAAAAAATACCTAATAATTACTAAAAAAAATCCTTCACTTCTCTGCTTCGAAGAATAGATTTATATTACAACCGATATCCCTCTATGAGAAACCGATCCATCTCTTTCTATTAATAAATCGATCGGCCGATAGGGTTTTTATAAATCGATCGGCCGATAGGGTTTTGAGGGTTTTGCTTCTACGGTTTTGGGGAGGGGCGACGCCCGCCGTGGAATAACTCAGTCTTCCAACTTTTATTATCACCTCTCTGATGAGAATCCTGATCAAACACTTTCTGTTTATAATTCGAATTGATCTACCGTTCGGGTTTTTACTATTGTGCTTCTAGGGTTTTGGGAGGGGCGAGGCCCACCATGGACGACCTCGAGAAGGCGATCCTCCTCGTCTACGAGCCCAGCGCCGCAGACCCAGGCCTCCGCGCCCAGGCCATGGCGTTCTGCGAGCAGGCCAAGGCTGACCCTTCCGCCCTCTTCCGCCTTTGCTTGGACCGCCTCCACCGCTCCCCCCTCGTGCCCGTCCAGTTCTGGTGCCTTCAAGCCCTCCACGACGTCCTCGTCCTCCGATACTCCTCCATTCCCCCTGCCGACCTCCCCCTCCTCCGCTCCTCCCTCATCTGCCTCGCCTCCGACCGCCCCCTCCCCCACTCATCCCCTCCCTTCCTCCGCAACAAGCTCGCCCAGGTCCTCGCCACGCTCATCCGCCTTGAATACCCCACCCTCTGGCCCTCCCCCTTCCTCCACCTCCTCCCCCGCCTCCCCTCTGCTGAGCCACTAGCCGTCGACATGTTCGCCCGTCTTCTCGTCGCCCTCGATGACGACCTCCTCAGCCAGGACTACCCCCGCTCCCCCGAGGAGGTCGCCGCTGCCTCCCGCGTCAAGGACTCCATGCGCCATCAGTGTGTCCCCCAGATCGCCCGCCACTGGTTCGACGCCGTCTCCCTCTACCGCTCCTCCGCCGCCGCCCTCGCCGCCGCCGCCCTCGACACCATGAAGCGGTACGTCTCCTGGATCGACATCACCCTCGTCGCTAATGACGCATTCATCCCGCTTCTCTTCGATCTCATTCTCGCCCCGGGCTCGCCGGAGCAGCTGAGGTCTGCGGCCGCCGGCTGCGTCCTTGCCATTGTCTTGAAGAGAATGGACCCCCGCTCGAAGTTCGCCCTGCTCCGCAGACTCCGTGTGAACCAGGTGTTTGCAGACGCTGATCTCGTTCTAAAGCTCGTGACTTTGATAACTGGGTATGCCTCTGAGGCTCTGGAATGCTACAAAAAGTTGGGTTCAGAGGAAATCGAGGGGCCCTTCTCGTTGGAGCTCCTCGAGGAGGCCTTGCCGTCAGTATTCTATGTGATGCAGAACTGCGAGGAAGTGGATTCTGGCAATGTGGTAGATTTCTTATCGGACTATGTGTCTACCATGAAGTCACCCTCGCAGCAACAGGTAGCCTACCTCGGACAGATATTAGAAGTGATTCGAGTGCAGATATGCTACGATCCAGCCTATAGAAGCAATCTTAATATCCCTGATAAGATTGGGAGGGAGGAGGAGGACCAGATGAGCGAGCGCCGGAAGGAGCTCTTCACTCTCTTCCGTAGTGTCTGCAGAGTGGTGCCTGATGTCACGCAGTTGTTTATCCGGACTCTGTTAGCTAATGCTCTCTCCTCTTCAGAAATGAGTGTAGAGGAAGTAGAAGCTGCGCTGACCTTATTCTACCGGTATGGTGAGACAGTGAGTGAAGAAGCAATAAGGACGGGTGGTGGGTTGCTGGGGGAGTTGATTCCAATGCTTCTATTGGCGCGGTTCTCATGCCATTTGCATCGGGTGGTGGCACTTGTTTATTTGGAGACAGTCTCGAGGTACATCAAGTTTGTGCAGGAGAATGTTCAGTACATACCTCATGTGCTGGCTGCTTTTCTGGATGAGAGGGGAATACACCATCCAAACCTCAACGTTAGCCGACGGGCTAGTTATCTATTCATGAGAGCGGTGAAGTTACTGAAGGCAAAGCTTGTGCCATTTTTAGATACCATTTTGCAGGCATGATTCTTCCTTTTCAAAGTAATACACTGTGTCCATGAATTGCTGCTGCTTTTAAGTTACTTCATGCTGTGTATTTTTTGAGTGTGCAGAGCCTGCAAGATACAGTAGCGCATTTTACAAGTGTGGATTGGATGTCCAAGGAACTGAAGTGCTCTGGTTCTGAAGATGGTAGTCAGACATTTGAGGTATAACTTTGCTGAGTTTGAAGGAGGCTGTCATTCTGCTTTCATTGAGCTAGTTTTTGTTATGTCAAGTCCTATCTTTGACCCAGATAAATTTTGGACTTGGTTGACAGGCAATTGGATTATTGCTTGGCATGGAAGATGTGCTACCTGAAAAGCAATCTGAGTACCTGGCCGCATTTCTCAATCCTCTTTGTCAACAGGTGAAGTTGGAAATCCAGTGTCTCTCTTCCCTCCATCTAGTTGCTCTGGTGCTTCTTATGATTCCTTATTGTGATTTGTAATGGATAACATATTCAGTTACAACATGTGCCTGAGAAATCCAGGTTAAGGCATTGCTTTTGGATTCCAAAGTACAGGAACTAGAAGAATCTTCGGCAAAAGTTGTGGCACTCCAGCAGATTATCATGGCCTTGAATGCTCTTAGCAAGGTCTGGTTGCCATCTTTAAGTATGATGCAATTTTGATTGGATCCATTAGAAAATTCTCCTTCATTGACTTCAAAAGCCAATTTGATTGTGTATGAGTTACTGATGTATGTGTGGGAAGAGTTTTGGACTTCAAACTGTCCCTTTTACTCCCACTTAATGTTTAACATTTTAATCAGCTTAGGCAGCATTATCCTGTTAGAATGAATATTACATTCATGGTATGCTGTATCGGTCCATACCATTGCGTTTAGGTTGTACCATACAATAGTGGTACGGAAGTATGCAATGTGAGGGCGTACTGAGTATTGGTACACTGAATTGATTCTTGTGCCAGGTGCAGTGACATTGTACCAAGATGGTATCAGCATGTGGACTTTTATTGAGTTGCAAACCTTGAAAACATTCCTTTTTTTTTTTTAATGCCTAATGTTTACCATGTGTTGGTTTATGTAGGGTTTTAATGAGCGGCTAGTTATTGGTAGTCGTCCAATGGTCGGCATTATGTTTAAGCAGGTAAGTTGAGGCTGTCCATTGATTATTTCCTTTGACTGCATAGATGTAATATGAGTATATGTTGAGTAATTTATTAATATTCATAGTATGTAATATTACCTGGCTGCTCATTTCATCCACTACATTTATATTACACTAAAGTGATTGTATTGAACCAGCATGCTTATGTACCATGGAAGCTAAATGAGAAAGTTTGTATCCTTCTTAATTATTTTTCATGCATAACATGTCTAAATATTTCTCTCTCCCCTTATTTGATTTGCAGACCTTGGATGTGGTATTGCAGATCCTTGTCATGTTTCCAAATATCAAACCTTTACGGAATAAGGTGACCATTTGATTGTGATATGTCTTTCCACTTTTTTCTTTTTTCTTTTTTCTTTTTTCTTACTTTAGGTAACTATGCTACCTAAAATGTATAATATGTGTAAATGCAGATTACCTCCTTTCTTCATCGCATGGTTGACATTTTAGGAACATCTATATTTCCATGTCTTCATGTGGCATTGAAGCAGTTGCTTGTGGAGAATGAGGTGCTTCTTTATTTCTTTTATCTCCCCAGTGTTGGTACTGCTAGATGAAAGATTGGGGTGTTTGAATGTCTTTCCATCATGGTGTATCTTTCTTATTCAAATTTCAAAGCATAATTATCTTCTTGATTTGGCTTGCCACGGTGAAGCTTATTCTTTGGGTTGCATTTGGTGCATCGTCAGGCAATCTTGGAAGGTAATGTGGATTGCCTTCAGGATAGATTGTCACCATTAAATTATCAGTAATGTTGATTACTGTGTTTGGTACACAGTACACACAGGTAATGTTGCCGTAAAATTACAAAATCTTGATTGACATGTTTGGTATAACAATTAGATTATCAGTAATATGAAATCAAATTTTCAAAATACCCCCAATAATTTTGTCCTGATGCTCTTATTTTTTTCTTGTGAGAAGTAACGGGAATGATGCAGGTGTGGTGGTGGCGCGAAGAAGTGGCGGGTCAAGGGATGTGGGGAACCACGGGTACTAGGGGGTTGGGGAGGGGGCGGGTGTATGTGGAGCCATGGGGGTGGTGGAAATGGGCGTGGAGGAGCCATGAGGGGGTGATGTGGGACAAAGACGGAGGAATCGCGGACAGACAAAGGGAGATAGAGGAGCCGCGGGCCGGGGGCGCATGCGGAGGGTGGTGGGGGGAGGGGGGAGGGTTGGGCAATGGGTTTTGTGTGATTTTTTTTGAGGGATAATTTTGTCCAAAATTTTTATTGCAATATTACCAAAGAAGTGGTAATTTGGATAGCCACCCTTCCGCAAGGCAATCTGGACTGCCAAGACAATTTGGATTACCACTTAAAAAGCATATCAAATGCAGTAATCCAAATTTTCACATTAAATTGCCAGTAATCTGGATAGATTTGCAGCTACCAAATGCAACCTTGGTGTTTGTATATTTTTGGATGTGTTCATCTTTGTCATAATTTAGACAATTTTATTTCATTTAAACTGACTTGTTATATTTTAATTCATTTCTTACATATTTGAATGTTATGAGAGAATCAAAATGGAAAATGCTTGACCCAATTGTTGCACAAGTTATAGTTGGTCCGTTACTAAAATTACGGGGCCTATAATAGTTAAAAAGCCATGGAACCATGAATTGGGCTTGATGGAATTCCTACCTTTTACTCCAAAGTTTTTGTTTGACATTAGATGGGATTTTGAAACAAATTAAAGGCCAAATGCATGAATAATCATCTCTATACTAATTCTTATGTTTAAGGATGAATTGTTGTACCATTCCAACTACTATGGACATATGAAACGTATTTCGGAGTCACTAAGATTGGTAAAACTTGACAACAAATGTTGATAACAAAAGATAACAATTGCAGAGAACTAATTCTGTTGAATGACTATGTTGCACCAAGTATTGTGGAGGGCTTTTTTGCAAATAATGCAAATCATAGAAAGAGATGATTCTCTAAGAAAGCTTGTGATAATATTAAAAATATAATGTGTCATGGAATTTGTTATCTTTGTGATTTTGAAAGTTAGTACTCTTTTGTTTGAAATAGTTGGGCACAGCATAATGAGTTATGGGTGCTATTTCACTGCTTGGGCAATTGATGAAAATATATCTAGAAGGAATCCAACTTTCCATCCACACAAGGAAAGTCTTCAATCAAGTTGCATGAAATATATTTGTGGTTGTTAAAATCGGCAAAATAAAGGGTTACTGATGGCATGTTTTGTATGCTTTCAATTCATAGAAGGAAAGAAAATAAAGAATAAGGAGAAAGGAAACCAAGATGATTATATATCCAACCAAATACAATAGATCTTATACTACCAAAAATTTCTTTGTTGGTTATAGCACTTGACCACCTTAAAAGGGTGAAAATTGTTGTCTAGCTTTTCTCTCCATTATATTTCAATCATGCATTTTAAGTAACATTTTCTAAATGTCACATTAATACCATGTTCTTCAAGGTTCTGAAGTAAACAGAACACTTATCAAGGAAAACTCTTAAAACATATATAATGAACTGCCTTTCCTGACATTGGATTACAATAAAATTAACCAGCAAAGAGCCCTACTTGTAATAGCTATTTTTTCTTTATTTGGAAGGTTTCTAATCAGAAATAGCTCTAAGAAGACAATTTTAGTTTACCTTGTGAGGCCCTCCAAATATCCAGTCAAAATTTCTATGATGCGACTTGGTTTTAGATGCTATGATTTGCTGGGATTTATTTTATTTACAGTTTATTAGACTTTATTTTCAGTTTTTAATCATCATTTTGCTGTTTCTCAGTGTCTTTATATTAGTGTAAAGCTGAGATTAGGATATCTGATCTCATATTTTGAGGGCTTGGATGAGTCCACAAAATGGAAAATTAACTTGAAAGTGCACCTCAGCATTAAGTAACATGTGGTGCCCTTATTTAAGGGCTGATTAGTGGAAAATCATAAAACATGAGAGAAAAGGGATCAAGAGGTAGAGACAGTCTCCTTAAAGCCATTGGGTGAGCATATGTCTCATACCGTTCTGTTTCTTTTGATTTATTTTTTTTTTCTAGTTCAGCTGCTTTTTGGAAGCATATTCTGGGCTTTGTCATTTATTAGGTTAGGTAAACATAAAGGAGCGTGGTTCATTAGATTGAAAACCAAACATTCATTAAGTCAGTGAACTTTTTATGTGTTTTTTTGAAAAGTCCATGGCTTATCAAATTGGAAACATAACATTTATTATTTCAATGATTTCTAGCGTCCTAATTGTGTTTAAACTGTTATTTTAACACTCACAGGTTCACAATATATTTTTAATTTCAAGTTACATAAGAAACAAGTGACACAAGAGCTTGAGGATACATAAAAAACCATGACGGGGGCACTTAAAGAAATACTCCTACCTAATACCTAAATTCTTGCAAAAACATATTATTAAGAGAATAGAATGTAGGAAAAATGAATACTTTAGGAGATCAGAATAGGCTATACTAGTGGTATACTGGCGGTTTCAAAATATACTAGTCAGTACCCTTTCCCTGCCCAGAGCATGGCATGTATTTACCCATCCTTGGTTGATATGGAGCCAGTATGTGTTCTTTTGGACCTTTCTTTAGTTGCATGAGCTCCAACCTCTCAACCGATATGTCTCTTTCCTCATCCATTGGTGTTCTAGATTTGTATCAGGCGTTGCTCTTGGTGAAAGTTGCTCTGATTGAAAAGTTAGTGCCAACTCTAAAAGTTTGATCAGGTTAAGTAGTGATGCAAATTATTCTTGCATTTCATTATGGATCATCCCTCCATTTCTCATGACCTCTATCTTGGAAAGGAGGAACTATAATTTGGACATTGTTTTACTGCTCTCTGTGCGTGCGTGCGTGCGCGCGTGCGT
Source organism: Elaeis guineensis (assembly GCF_000442705.2). NCBI lineage: Eukaryota > Viridiplantae > Streptophyta > Magnoliopsida > Arecales > Arecaceae > Elaeis > Elaeis guineensis. Next base: position 13,371,932 of record NC_026005.2, on the reverse strand, counting down.
GTGCACAGCGGTGGCGGCGGCGTTATAATATTCCTCATAATTTGTTAAAATTACACAACCTGTTTTTCTGGTGTACAAGCCAAATTTTAAATTTTAATCATCATTTAAGTACTTTTTGGAAGTTTAAGTCAGAAACTACATGGTAATACTTGAGAAGCTTTCCTTGTTCAGGGAATGAAAGGTTTTAATCAGCCAATTGTCGGTCTTTCTATTCTTCAACACATTATGAAGCCATACCTAATTTATTGTGAAGATTTTCATCTTTGCATTGGCTACCTATAATCTAATTTGTTCAATTAGTTTTTATTGTGAGCAACTATTCCTGAGGGTTTTATTTTATGATTTCTCTTGGGCATAATCTTCTTCTCCAGTTTGTACTGGCCTTTTATCTTCCTCGCCTAAATCTTTCAATATTAAAATGGAAAGCAGACTTTTATAGGGTTAGTGAACCGTATGATGCTCATCAAGTTCTTTTTTTCCAATTCATCATGTGTAATGATGTTGCATGTAATGTAATTATGGAATGCATGCTATTTATTGCTTAGCATATCTCTCCTGGAGTCTTTATTGACCTGGTCTTTGGTGCTGTAGTAACTGTACTTTGTTATTGGTTGCTAAAAACATCTCAAGTACAAATATTGATTTTTGAGCCTGCCTTCTTTTAGAGATAATGAGAGAGAGAAACTGGGGAGGGGGCAATCATTTGGTAATTTATTGTGTGGAGCATTATCTCTATTATGACACTTAAGTTATATCCTTGGTGTGATGCTTTTGTCATGTGAAAGATGCATATTATTATGAGCTATTTGTATTTTGAGTTGATGTCACTTATCTTGAAATCCCTATCTTGCAGCCAAAAGATATGGTGGATTTTCTTCTATTAATCAATCAGTTGATATGCAAATTTGATACCTCTGTGGGGAGCTTGTTAGAGGAGATATTTCCAGCCATTGCAAGTAGATTGTTTGTTTTTCTTTCAAGTGATGCATTTTCTTCAGGGTCTGGAGCCAATACTGAGGTATGGATGTTTAAACATACTATATGATGAATTATTTACCAACATAAGGGGAAAAACAAATCACCTACCAGAATGTGCACACATAGACAAAAAAAAAAGAAAAAAAAGAAAAAAAGAAAAAGTATATTTGGGGATTGTTGGAACTTATCAGAGATGGGCTTTATTTATATCCTTTTGATGAATTGCAAAGTAAACAGTCATGTTTCATAACGTCTTGCAGGGCACCACCTCTGTCAGGTCAAAATATGAATAGCATGAAAAAAATCTGTTACATGATATGCTTACACCTCTGGAGATTGAGAGTTTTCATCATGTCCTTTGAAGAATCTAACTCGAATGTAAAACCTTTGTATAGAGATGAATATGCTGAAATTACTTGGTTGGTTATACTAATTATGTGAACTTTCCCCAAAATTATGGTGTTTAGGGATCATGAATTGAACTCATGCACATCAATATCTGATTGCTTCAGAAGTGCTATGCACATTTACATGTGTAGGCATGGCTTTAAAAATAATACTATACTTTAGAAGTAACCATTCTAATTGGCAGTTGTTGGAAATCTAATCATGAGGATGCATTTATGTTTCTTATGATTTATATGGAGTTTGTTTGTCCCATGTCTACTCATGTGATGATTATGATAATAATAACATAAGATAATATAACTGCATTAATTACAACAGCAATAATGTTTCATTAAAGAACCATGTCGTTGGAATAAATAGAAGTTAATGTATCCATTTTTTTTTCCTGACTATGGATTGCTGAAACGAAAATCAACTAAGGCAATAAGGAAATGCATAAGACTCAAATGGCATGTATAAACTGAATTAACAAATAAACAAGTGAAAGATGCGCCAGTAAGTGAAGAATTAAGCAAATCAATAAAATAATTATGGTTAAGGTAAAACCATTCTGTTGCAAATATAAAGTATACATGCTTGTATTTGATGCTTAAACTATAATTTTAGTGTCTTGCATCCATACACTATCATAAACGAAATCCTCATCTCAATTTCCTTCCCAACTAATATGAAACGAGAATCCTTGATCCCATGATACACATTGCCAATGTATTAACCATTGCTATTTGTCTGAATGCCTTGGCTGCTGTTTAAGATTTTTTAGGCTCCTAAGCGGTAGCAGTGCAGGTGGTCTGTTATGCAACACACTCTTTTCTTTAGTTTATTAACCATATACCATGGTAGGCTTATGCCCCATCTTGTCAAGTGTTTTAATCCTTATGTGCCTTTATTTTCTGAGATATCTATGACAACTGCCTATTCACCTGCTCATCACTGTTGTAAGAGGACACAACTACCTAGTTTATTTTCTCATAACTATAATCAGTTAATCACCTCTTGATTTGTGTTCAAAAGAATACAAGTAATTCTCTAAACCTCCTTTTGCCTGGCGTATCCATCCTTGCATCTGATTGCTTGACATATTATGATTGTTCATAGTTTTCAGGCAGGTCATGATGATTTGTTGACTTTTGGGGGCAATAACTTGTTAACTTGGTTTGCATCTAACTATCCTATTTGTAGTGCTGTGTTTGATCTCCTGTCTTCGTTGGGCATGGGTAGGCACATCATGCATGCAAATTGGCGTTTGTTGACCATGGGTATGGTGGCATATTGTCATGGACTTAGCCACCAGCACGTCGTAGGGGGTGCCGGCATGGGGGTGGCATGGTGTTGTGAAGGGTTTGGCATAGGCCAAAATTTGAAATTCTCCTCGGTACTTTGGAATCCCATGGGTGAAGTTTAGACGAATGCCTTGTTGGAGTACTGAGAGGAGCAATAATTAGCCAATGAGCGACATAGCTGTGGCATCAAGGTAGTCAAAGGCAAAAGGCACCCTTAAGGCGCTTGGAGGGGTCTAGTGCCTTAAGGCGAGAGGTGCTAGAAAAGTGCTCGCCCGAGTGAAGTAAGGCACTAAAATTGGAGAAACAGCAGAAAATATGATATATAAATAAATAACAACTAGAGATAACTATTGTAACATGAATTACCATATAATTAATAATTTCAGAATAAAACATATATAAAATAGTAAATGTCCAACTAGTTCAAGATAAAGTATACGATAACAAGCCATAGACAGCTCTAAATTCATGAATGAAATAGAAAACATAACAAGCCCTAAAGTTCATCAATGGAATCTCATAAATAAAATAGAAAACATAAACTGCCCTAAAGTAGTCCTCTTCTGCCTTCTTTTCCTCGACAATCTCTTATGGTCCTTAACAGTCTCCCTTTCCTCTCAATTTTTTTTTGTTTACAAAATCTCAAGTCACTAAAGTCAAAACTAATTCCATACTAAATTGACCACTTTACCCCATGTTAGTAATAGAGCTAAGAAGTTAAATGGGTGACCTTTTAGGCTTTTTTACACTTTTCAATCATTAAAAAAAATTATCGTAGAGTTCATTAAGATGCCAAAGGCAAGCGCCTCGTCTCACTGAGAAAGATCCTAAAAGGCGCCAAAGGTGTGCGTCTGAGTGAAGGGGTATCACCTGAAGCATCAAGAGACAATGACCCCTTGTGGCGTCTCGTCTGAGCGCCTGAGGTGCGCCTTTTGGCGCCTTTGACATCACTGTATGGCATGATATCAGAGGTTTCGGTAAGTTTGATATTTGGCATGGCGACGGACTATCAAGACGTGTAGAAACTCGAGGATTCCTCTTGGTTTGAGGAGGGGCATGGAGCTTTAGCTGTGTTCCCGACTCCCTTTAGGCCCATAGGACATGGGCCTGCTATCGCATGGTTGCAGGGCAAAGGCAGTGCGATGTCCAGATGGTTTTGCATGGAGACGTTCGGGGCAATGCTGGTTGGACGAGCTGGCCACATTGTGTGGGGAGGGGATCTTCGAGAGATTGAACCCAAAGAAATTATTCGGGCTACTCTATGCATTCTTGATCTCTATAGTGGAGTGAAGAGGCGATAGAGGACTAGTTGGGCAAAGATTTAGCCTACCCAAACAGGCAAGTCTCGTGAGCATAGTACGGTGATATTTTGTGGAGATCTATAGGAGCCGGTTGGTTGTGGAGTACAAGTATGGCTTATGGAATATTGGTTGGGATATATGCCTTGAAGCTTGGCCAATGATCAGGGCCTGTTGAGGGGGTCGTGTCGAGGAGAGGACAGCTGGATGCTAGGATCAACCGGTCGAATATATTTATTTAATGGGCAGAATTGGATGTCGATATCATGGCAGTGCATGAAGTGCGAGTACGTCGTGAACGTAGGATGTTGGGTGGTATGGCCATGGACCTTCAAGATTGTGGCAGTGCACAGTGATGTACGAGTAGGCCATGAACATTGTTGAGCGTATGGCCATTGATGGAAAGGTATGTTAAGAATGCAAGAATAGGATTGTAGTACAAGAGCTTGTGGGGGAGCTTGGATAGCGAAACTGGGGAGGGCTCGAATGTGCCCGATCGATCGTGGCTTCAAGAGGCTATGGGGCGTGTTGACTTGGCGGTTCGAACGGGCGGCACTAGAGATGGGTTTGCCTAAGCCTCATGCGTGGTAGTGGCGTTGCATGGTTGTGTCGTGTTGATTTGGTTTGTGCATTCTTGAAGGACAACTTGGTGACTTGTAGATTAATGGCATAATGGTTATGTCATAGCTTGGAAGTACTCTAAGGATCGAGATATCTTGGATGAGCAGTACTTGGCTTAAAGGGCAAAGCCTTAAAGTTGGCACAGAGGTGTCGAGCTGTGGAGTACTCTTGGGATGAGTCTATCTTATAGCACGGAGGTGCACATGATCGTTGCCGTTAACCCGAGGGGTCGGATTGCTCGCAGGCACTTGAAGGTGTCGTAGGTATTCAGTGCAGCAGAGTTGCTGGGTAGGGGCATAGTGGTGCATGCTTGACTATGTGGTTGGTATGTCAGAGGGAAGGACTCAGGAGGGCTGGCCTTGGCGTGTGGCATATCGAGAGGCTGCACAGGTGTTTGCATCACGAAAACGCTCATCTCGTGACAATATGGCATGGGCTGGCGAGAATGGTGTGAATTTGGGCCTCTATGCTTAGCTTGGGTCAGCCTATATGACCTTATATGTAGCCTTGATTCATGGACCTCGCTATCCAGATAAAAAAGAAGACAACAGACAATAAACATTGCCCACATGGATATCTTTGTGCCTTTTCTTGTTGATATGTTGCATTGTTTGGCGTGCAACTACATGCATTACATAACAGGGAAATCCAGAATATTAATTTATTTGGTTTAGTTAATCTGATTGCTTCTGTTTACTTTGTCATCCTTGTAATCCTGTTTGGGAGAGCTGATAGAAGCATGTCTCGAAATTTTCCTTGTGTTCATTCTAATAAAAATGGGCATGACTCTATAGAACAAGTTTACCTTGTCCTAAGCCTTATTTGTCACTTTTTTGATAACACAGTGGTGTTAGTAGTAATCATCATCAGAATTTTTTGGTAAAATCTCCTATACTTGCTAAATTTGTTGAATTCAGAACATCTAACTGTAGATTAATGTATAATCAGTTTTAGGTGGAATTATAATAGGTTAATCTCAAAGTTCTGCAAAAACAAAATGTGGGGAGCAACTTGCTTGAGTAAATACTAAATCCATCTTCCCATCATCCTAAGATTAGCAAATACAAGTGGATCCCTGATGTAATAAATGGGTGGTGATCGAGACTTACAGTAAGTTGGATTTTATGGCTAGTCACTATCGCATACCTTTGGTGACATTTTTTCCTAGAATTTCACTTCCTGTTTTCATGAATTCTTAGTCATGCTGAGGCCTGAAGAGTGTAATAGAGTGTTAATATAACTATATCTTTATAAATCTAAAACTTTTTTTGTTGTTCTTACTTTTTTTTTTGCTTCTACATTTTTTGACCAAATGAAAACTGAAATATTTGTTGTTCTTACTTTTTACTTTTGCTTCTGCATTTTTTGGCAAAATGAAAACTGGAAATTTGGATATTGCTTGACAAAATTTTCCGAGAATGTAAGTATTGTATCTGAGCCGCATGTTGAAATCCTTGTGCTTGGTGAGTTATTAACATTATTTTTTTGTAAACAACCAATTGACAAACTCGAAGTCATTTTTCTTTCTTTTTTTCTTTTAAACTTTAAAATTTATAAAGGGCATCGATTATATACCTTCTTACATGGCTTTTGGACTTTTATAGGAAATACGCGAACTGCAAGAGCTGCAGCGAATGTTATATACATTTCTTCATGTTATGGCAACCCATGATCTTTCTTCAGTTTTTCTTGCACCAAATTGTAAAGGCTATTTGGATGCTATAATGCGTCTGCTCTTGTTAACTTCTTGCACTCATAAGGATATGCTTCTTAGGAAGGTGAGAGCTGCAGTTACATTTTCCACATTAATTTTTTCCATTACATTTTCTGCTTTAATTGTTTGCCATTCCTTTCTGTTTCCACATGTTCTAACCTCATTTCTGTTTCATGCTAACTTTTCAGCTGTGTGTGCAAATTTTTGTAAAACTTATTAAGGACTGGTGCACCAATAATAATGGTGAAGATAAGGTACCTTGTATTATATCTATCTTTCTGAGCATTATGAACGTGATGCATAAATGTGCTTGTTTATGGACTACATGATTGTTTACATTGAGGATTTTTTACTATTTTCTCAGGTTCCTGGTTTCCGAAGCTATATAATTGAGAAATTTGCAACTGAATGCTGCTTATATAGTGTTTTGGACAAGTCATTTGAGTTCCGTGATGCAAACACTGTAAATCCTTAATCTATTTACTCTTGAAACCCTTAAGATTTTTCAAGCCTATAGATACTGCACATATGCTGGTTTTCTTGATTGTCTGTAATGGATTATGTAATATCTATCTATATATATGTATGTGTGTGTGTTGGGGAGGGCGGGGGGGGGGGGGGGGCAGGTAGACTTGGGTAAGGTCAATCGGATTTGGTTTCAGATCCGGTCTGATCAAAACTAGATAATGGAGGGTCTTACATCGATGATCCAAATCATTGGATGTGATCTACTACCTCAAAACTACTTACACACAAAAAATCATATGATTTGAATATCCCTAACCTATGTATCAAATAATCAAAAAATACATCTCATTCAATTTTATTTAGGTTGTATAATTTTTGACTCCATGATGCATAGGTTAGGAGTCTCCAAATCATATGATTTCTTGTGTGCAAGTAGTTTTGAGGTAGTATCACATTCAATGACTTGGATCATTGATGTAGGGACCTCTATTATAGAGTTTTGACCTGATCGGATCTAAGTCTAAATCCGATCGACCTGATTCTAGCTTCACTCTATATATATGTGTGTGTGTGTATATGCATGTATAATATGTGTGTGTGTGTGTATGTGTGTGTGTACAGATTAATGCCATAGGATATATGTGTGTATAATATGTGTGTGTGTGTGTGCAGATTAATGCCATAGGGGCTGTTGGTATGACATGAAATGACATTGGGATGCTTTTTATGAAGTTAGATATGGTAGCATTCTTCATATTGAGAAGTCATATTTTGACCGAGTCCAAATACGCCGATATTAGGTCAGCTTTTAATTATTGAATGGTGGTAAAAGGGGCAAGTAGAAGCAGATTTTCATTGATATTCTCGAGAGGTGTTTTCTTGGGACATTGATGTAACCATTAAATTGGAGGAATAAAATAACATTACAACTGAAGATCAAATATGAAAAATGTGATGGTTCATTTTAGTTCTTATTGTTAGAAGTGTTCTAGGAGCATTATATATAATGTTGGATTCAACTATATCATAAAATAGACCAACTTCTGAGGCTTGGTTTGTGGCTCGAATACACCTTAGGCATGTGCATATACTTGTTTTGAAGTGTTTTTTAGTTTATATACACATATATTCATAATATGTACCTGGATACACACACACACATTGTCATTTGTGAGAATGGGGTAGCATATGCAAAGAGCAACCACTTTCTTTTCCTATACTATGTGGTTGTTTTAGATCGTCTTACTAATTATTTGGTGCCAAGCATAAATTTTGGTTACTGCATAAGGTTTATATAGTTGAAAGCTCATGGTCATGGTGGTCCAACCTGCGCGCTCACATCCCCCATCAAAAAAAAAAAAAATGGTCCATGCTGAAAATATTAATGTCACTTCAGTGAGGAAACATCTGCATATTGGACAGGGTATCGAATAATTGGTGACTTGGAGGCTCATTGTTATAGCTTATTGCATGAATCGCCTTATCAAGGTGAAGAAGCGACATGTAATTTTTGTCTATGAATGTTTTTAAGAAAATCCCACTTGGGACAAAGCAGGATATGCTGCTCTAAGAAAGGTTATATTTATTCAGCTTATTGGAGAGCTTTTATGTTCTGGAACACTTTGTTTGGTGAGTGTGGGTTCTATAATTCTGCGACATTTAGGATAGCATAAAGAAACTCTTCTTACAAAGTGAAGCATGCAGAATTTTGAGAAAGGGTTACAATGAGCATCTTTATATAGTGGACATTAAATGATTAGCAAATCTATTGCATGGAAAGTAGGTAATTGATCTACTGCTTGTACAATAATAGAACTCCGTAGTATCTAAGTACTTCATCTTGCGAAATACTCTTCCTTGTGATGTGAAGGGTGGCAAGATATACAAAGAAATGGTGCTGGATGTCCTTTTATCTTAGATATTATTCTTAGTTAATTTATCCCTTGGAAAATAGGTAAATAGGTAATCAATTTACTACTCATACAAAAGAAGTTAGTGGAATCTAGGTCCATCTCAAGGCTTCCTACAACTATTGGTGGATATGGATATGGACCTTCTGATCCATCAACATTATGGAGTGATTACAAGCAATGGAGGATTTTTCTTTGTTAGCATCAGAGAAGCAGATCATAAAAGTGAACTGCTTTTAGAAGTGTGACTAATGGTAGACCTATTTTCTTCACGCATAGTAAGGAACAAGACTTCACTTCTTGAAAACCTACTTTCACTACATTTGGTTAGGGCAACTTCCTAGATATCATGGGTACACTTATAGGTGTTCCATGGCAGTCTAAGTTAGGCGTTGCTTCAAATATTATATGGTTTTTATGAGCCATAAGAGGACAAACTTGTATCTAATGTGGATAATTAAGAGTCTGATTAGAATCAGATGGCGGCAATTAGATATGAAGAAAACAAGTCAGATAACTTGTTTAATGTAGAACAATTTGGATGTGGCAAGGGTGAAGGGAATTCGAGGATTACCTGAATCCTGAATCCATACTATCACTTTTCTAATCTTTTGATGGGTTAATATGTTGATCCTGGTTGTCCTTGATTCCCAGCTCTGTTAGTCATGGTTTTTGCCTGGGAAGGGCTCTGCAAAGCCCAGTTAGCCCCTATAACAGCATGAATCATCTTTCTTAGATTCTTGTTAGAGTAGCATGTTTCCATTACCCTACGGTTGTAACATGGAGGATAATGTCATTAAAGGATAAGATGCTCGTGGCTTGCAAAATAGGCAATGCTGAGGTGTGTTGGGTTAGATTCAACTAGGTTGTGGCTGGTTTGCTACTGAACCAAGAAAAAACAAGCCTCTTGTTGTTCCACAAGTAGCCTCGGCCCAATTGTAGGTTAGCCTATCAACCTTTGCATGAACATTAGCATTCCAGGTAAGATGGTTAGCTTGAAATGTAGAACTGCCAGAGGACTAGTCCTTCCTTTCTACTGGATAAAGATCAAAAGCTATTACTTCACTTGGCTTCAGCTCGTGAGTAGGTAGGAGATTTATTCTGATCTGGATTTTAGTTCTTTTGGGGGTAATAAGTAAGAAAATGGATGCATGTTCTGGAGTCCTCAAACATCATTTATTTTTGCACTTGGGTTAGGGTTATCTTCTAAATGGTACATTAATTTAAACTTATTTGAGTTTCAACATGACGCTGCATTTTCTAGAGTAATATCCATTTTGCACACAAGTTGTAAAGTTTATATTTTGAATAGTTGAAAGAAAAAGTATAGAACCAGTTATTGCTGTTGTCTTTCCTGATCTCTTGTTTTCCTACAATAAAATCAGTGTTTGGATGGCTACTTGTTAATGTGGTTTCCTTGGTATCTGTTGCATTCAGACTGATTTGACGGTACACTTATTCTTTTTAACAGCTTCTCCTTTTTGGAGAAATTGTCTTGGCTCAAAAGGTTATGTATGAGAAGTTTGGGGATGCTTTTATTATTCATTTTTTGTCGAAAGGTCTCCCAGCAGCTCATTGTCCACAAGATTTAGCAGAACAATACTATCAAAAGCTGCAGGTATGAGAACTTGCACTAGTGTGCTATTCTTGGTCATGCGGGAACATAATATTTCTACCATGCACAGTTAAGATGTGCAAGCTATTTAAGCATGGAGGGAATGCACTGCATAATCCGAAAATGACCAAAGAATTTTAAATTGAGACTTCGATTTACAATTCTTTGTTATTTAAATGCAACTCATTTTTCGATATTGGGCTATAAGAAGTCTCTATATCTTCTCTTTAAGTAGTTCTTATTCCCCTTAAATCTTGCCGAAACATTTGGATTCCTGACTGTTCATGTGTTGACCTATCATATTGTAGCAGTCTAGCAGAACTAGCTGTACTGTAACTGATTTTGCTGGATTTATGGTACACTGTTCTAGATTTTTCAACAGGGAAATGACATCAAGACTCTGAAATCCTTCTATCAATCTCTAATTGAGAATTTGAAGCAGCACCAGAATGGAAGTTTTGTTTTCAGATAGCATCATATTATATCTTTGTATCCCTTAGATGGAATTATGATATTAGACTGGTTCTCTAAGTTTTTCCAGGGAGCACCTTGTTTTTCAAGTGCAGGTAATTCTTTTGGTTCTTTTTATCTTAATAGAGCCTGAATTATCGTTAAGGAGATGATTTTTTTTGGTTGGTTCTCATATTACTGATCCTTGCAGGGCAGTTTTTCTATGTACATGATGCTGCGATATTCTTTGAGTTGAGAAGGTAACCTTGGCCTCAACATTTTTACTCATACCTATAAATATATGTCAGTCCTTTTTTATATACTAACAACCAGGTATGTGAAATTGCCATTTGAAGGAAAAAATGTAAAGAAAATTTCATGGTAGTCTTATAAAACTCTAAAAAAATTATTTAAATAAAATAAAGTTTTAACTAATTATTATCAAATAGGATTTGCTTAGAAGAAATATCTTCTTATTTTTATTAGTTTTTGTTTCCATGGTTTAGGGTTTAAAAAGTAGTTATGGTTGAATATGGTTTGATTTGGAAGGAGTTTGCCTTTTCACTAGGTTGGATTTAAAAAACTATCCTACGTCTTTCCGTATTTTCTTTTCTAAATAGCCACAACTAATAAGAGAGAATAACGATGTGGCACTCGGCGGTTGGTCACCTTTATGTAGAAAATTACACAGCACATACCATATTATCACCATATGCTACGTTATTGTCTATGTGCCACATCATCACTCATATGCTGCATCAGCTAAATAAAAATTATCTGTTAGGTCACATCATTTCTTCTATTAAAAACTCAACCTAAACTTGGAGGACCAAAAGCATAATTAACCCAAGAATTTTCTTGAATTTGGCAGGTATCTTATGATCATTTAATATTCCAGTTGCACTTCTCTATTTTATCCAATCTGCCTTAATCCTATGGATAACTTCCTTTTAAATCTCTTATTCTTTATGAATAATGGATCCTAAATATTGAAAATGATCACTCTTGGAAACTTTATTGTACTCAATTTTCACTATACCTTCATTTTTTTATTTCTAATTTTGCTTAAACTACTTTCTATATATTCCATCTTGGTCCTATTTAACCTAAAACCCGTACATGCTATTGTACTCTATAACCCAACTTATGATTGACTCTAATCTTAGCTTGATCTATTAAAACTATATCATCCACAAATAGAATGCACTAAAAAACCATCCTAAACGTGGATCGTAAGCTCATCCATAGCTAACGCAAAAAGGTAAGGACTTAGAGCCGATCTTTAGTGTAAACATGCTGTGATTGAAAATTCACTAGTATTATCTTTCACACTATCAATTGCTCCATTGTACATATTCTTAATCATATTAATTATCTAATAGGAATTCCTTTCTTTTCTAACACCCATGATAAGATCTTTGGGAACTTTGTTAGATGCTTTCTCTAAAATAGCAAAAACCATATGAAGATTGTCTTTTTTCTTTATATTTCTCCAATTGACCTCCAAATGAAAAAAAATATAGTCCATAGTCGATAACCTTGCATAAAACCAAATTGGTTGTTTGATATTTTTGTATCACACCTCAGTTTATGTTCAATCACTCTCTCCCAAAGTTGCATAATGTGGCTAATGAGTTTGATACCATGATAGAACAATTTTGAATTTCACCTTTTATTCTTATAAATGAGTACTATAGTGCTCTTTCTTCATTCATCATGTATATTCTTAGTCTTTAAAATTTTATTAAACAAATTAGTCAGCCAAGTTACTCACTGTGTCATCTAAACACTTTCAAATTTCATTTGGTGCTCTCCATATCATCTGACTCTTTGAAATTCTTGGATAATCTTTGATGGTTGCCTACCCACTGCTTGACTGTCGTTTGCATAACCAATATGATTGGTCTTTGTACCCATTATTCGGTATCCAAGGTTTCATATAGGCCATACTCTTGCCCAAAGTTGCCTAGTTTGGAATTCAGCTAGTCTATATGCTGGAATAACATTCTAACATTTCATGGAATTTACCTTAATAAATACAAGCATCATCATCTTTAGATGATAGGACTTGTTGTTTAAAGTTATTAAATGTTATATATCTCAAAGTTTTTTAAGTCATAAGATTATTTAATATACACTTCCAGGTTGCTTAAAGCTTATTGGAATCAATTTAGAATTCATGTTCTATTGAATTGAAAATTGATGTCCTATTTGGTTTCAAAGCATTTTTAACGAGCATATGAATTATGAATTATTTTTCATTCTATTTTTTCATTCCTTTTATTAAGATATCTTTTTTTTTCCCCCTCAGAACATTGTGCATCCTTAATCTATTTGTATTATTTTTGTTGGTCATATGACTTTCTTGTGTTGTTGCCTTAGACATTCTTCCCGTTTTGTACTTGCAGATGTATATTTGCGGGAGTGCTTTCTTTCAGCAGGCAGAGCTTTCCATCGGGTTGATTTTCTATGGGAGTATAAATTTGTGCTGCAATGAGCATTGCTGTATATTCCTTTCACCTCCATGAGGAACCATTTGATTTTGTAGATTTATTTATCTCTTTGATTTTGCGGGTTTCAAGTCAGTTCTGTCTCACAAATTCAGAGTTTCAGAAAGCCAGAAATATTAGTTACCAGAACCTGGTTGTCTGTGAAGACAATAAGGAAGAAAAAAAAAAGGGGAGATAATTTTATCCCCCTTTTGGCCGACAAGGATCATTCTCTGCTCAAATGAAATGGTTTGGTGAATTTCCAAGAGTTCCATGATGTGTATCATATGAGTGAAATGGTGGAGATTTTTATTTTATTTTATTTTATAATATAACTTTTCTATCAGAGACTATATTGGATGGACATCCAATGAATGGATTTCAAGGCATGGATCTATTTTCTAACCCATAAACGTCTGAAATTTTTCGAATGATGCAATAATCATGTCATGCTGATATTTGCAGGATCAGGATTTTGTTGTTGTGGACTTTTACAAACCATACCTTCCATGTTTATGTATGGATGGTTTCATACTCTTGGTAAATCAAGTGGGAAGGTGTTTATGCCAAAGATGTAAATAGGTGGACCTGGAGGCCAGGCAGGTGGAAATTATTTGCCCGTGGCAAGAAAGGTACGTTAACGTTTTCTTCTCCCCCCAGGGCACTCAGAAATAGGCGAAGATTTCTAAAGATTCGTTGCCTAACGAACTCTCAGCCTTATATTTCTGGTTGAATGACCGTATGGCTGTCGGGAGTTCAAAGAATTCCGTTCTATATTATACATATATTTCGAATATATACAGCATGCAAAGAAATATTCTGAGAACATCAGAACTTTTTCTCTCTCCCTTTCTGAGACTTTGAACCACCTTTGAGAATCTTTTTCCTATACTTTTGAGGTCTTTGACAGCTGTTTTTAGAATTAGTAGTTACCAGGTGGGTGTAATCTGATTGATGTGGTTGACTATAGATGATATGGTCTGGGATGTGATTGTATGTGGGTGGGTGTGGCGGCAAGAAATATTCCTTATTGTAGAAAAGTAAGCAATCACTGGAGCAATTGAATTGTGACCAGCAAAAAGTTAAGTTGAAAGGAATGGTTGCTGTTCAAAAATTATCTTAATCCGGCTTATGAAGAGTTATTTGGTCTAGTTGATAAGATTTTGAAGATTGATATTGCCCACTCATGGGAAATTTGATTAACAAAAGGAATACGCTAGTGCCCACCAAGTCCAAACAGGTGATTAATTTGAATTCCTTGTAGGTTGCTTTGACAACATTTCAATGGGTTGGACCAAGGTCGAAGAGTCTTGATCTCCAGCTTGAATGTTGGGCTAGGCCTATCTGTTTAGAAAAATTACCTTATCCCATCTGTTGGGGTTTCAAATACCAGCAATTATGGTATCATAACAACCGTTATTTTAAACCTCGTTGTTATAATGGTTTAAGATGCTTCCTTAAATAATATATTTTAATTTTAAGTTCATATCCTCATCCTAGCTTGCAATTTTTTTATTTTTAAAAGAATCTTGTGAACGGTTATTTAAGCAAATAGACCTGTCAAGACATCTTTATTGTGGTCGTTTTATTTTTGTTTTATTTTATTTTATTTTTTTGGTGGTTTTTGTGGTTGGGGTGTGGGTGTTGTAGAGAGCAGTTACCAGTCCGACAGAATAATGGTCACTATTTCTGTTATAATGGTCAATCACGGCAAAGGAAAGATGTCCAGAGGTCCTTTATCCAGGAATGTTGGAGTTATTGGAACATCGGTTCCCTGAATTGGGCAAATCAAGTCTATCATGATCGATATGGAAAGGAAAGTGGTCCACTATTTGGGATTTGCCATGCTAGATATCGAACAATGCTGTTTTTTTTTGGTGTATGTACAGGTGGAAACTTCAATCTGGAAACATTGATGTTTCTACTAATGAAAGCATCGAAATTTTAATGGGACATTACTAATGCAATCAAAATTTTGGTGCAAACACGGCCAGCACCGAGTGCAATATGCGGCCAAAACATGTATGACCTACCTTAAACACCAAAGGCATTGTGGAACGATGCTGTCCTTCCTGCATGCAGATAAAATTTTCTAACACGAAAGATCTTTTGTACGTATTGGCTGGCTCCTGTGGAGCCATTCTGTACGCACATAAAGTGCCACTTTGGCGGTCATATTTTTTTTAGATACTATGTTTGAGAAATTATTAGTTAGAATAGTTCTATCATATTTATCTGGCACCATTCAATAATGAATCAGCATATTGTTTAAGAAAGTAAATATTTTTTCATTCAAAATAATAAAAATTATCAGTTGGTTGATCATAATTAATAGTGAAATTTTTTTATTTAAAATTTTTCATCAAGCATGGATAATAATGTACTTTTTTTCGATAATAGATGATGTGTTGATTTGTTATTGGATGGTGCAAGGTATACATAATAAAATTATTCTAACCAATAATGTCTTGCCATGGTTTAACAGGTCAAACAAGAACAGGTGGGGAGAACGGATGATATCATGCATTGCAAAGCAAGCAGCAGATTTGCTGCCTACAAGATGTTATTTTCCTGCCATATGCAATGGAAAGTAGAATCTACAGACTTCTCAATGGCCTAAATGTCAATAAGAGGGTCTAATTTGAAAGAATGATTCATCCTATAACCAAGCCACACCTCTGCTGTTTTTAAAGTCCTGGATTGTAACCGCACAAAATTTAAAATTTAGTGCAACTTAGGTGGATGATCTTTACTCTAGGAATTGGGTGTTTGGACTAGAAGCACAGATGTGTAGAGTTGCTTGCCCAGAAATTACTAGATACCTTCTGTTCTTATTATAAAAAAAAAAAAAGATAAAAATTATTCCATAATATATACTGGTCATACTTGGCTGAAGGCTTGAAGCCATGCCAAACTGCACTTGATTTGTGTTCCAGAGTGAACTACTTGAACTGAATTAAATCAGCTGATATGTCCAGGCATTGGATCTCTACGGCATGCATGCAAGCATGTATGCATGCGTGTGCACGCACGTGTGGTGTGTATGTGTGCATGAGAGAGAGATGGAGATGTTGGCTCACCTTGTTTCATCTCATGTGCCTGTTGAAACCGGCAAATAAGACATGCTGTGCACTCTTGACCTTGTAGATATTACTCTATTCCATGCCCAAACGTGTGCACCGTTGACAAGTGGATTTAAAGCTGAGGTCCAGAAAAATGGTTTGTCTTTTTAAATGCTAGCGAAAAGATCGATGGTTATGCAATCATATCCATGAGAAGACTGGTTGTCCAGCTACCCATCCAAATAAATGCTATATCATTGATGATCATCTATTTTATTATTACAACTTAATTTGTAACCTTATTTTTGGGTTTTTGTTGGACTGTTAAAGTTTTTACAAAGTAGGTCCTCAGAGAAGATCTAAATGTCGTGGAGATACTGCAGTTGTTGCTTCATTTTGGGGTTTAAATTTCTGCACCTACCCATTGATGTGGACCTTGTCCCTTCATTACATCAACCGATATTGATTTAAAGTGGGGAGAAGAATGTGAAAGGGTTGGAAAATTTTTTTTTGGAAAGAGACTAAGAAGAGGAGATTCAGAAAAAATCTTCCCTCGTTTTATATAAAGAATAATGACTGCTGGAAAGTTACATCACTTGGCATGTGTGGGCTTACTGTCAATAGATTTCTTCTTTCAATTGCTATGCTTTCAGACTTAGGTAAGTTGGCAAATCTTTCATCGATATATTGACAGTAAAATGAAATCTGAAAGATTCTTTGAATGTGCTTAAAATCCCTTGCAAATCTTGTCCATGTGTATGAATTGGGTACAAGAAGTAGATTAGAATTTTTTATGACCACCATTTTAGTTGCACGCATATTGACCAAAGCCAAACACATAAATAACTTTTAAAGGAAAGGTAGCACTAAGTAAATCATTTCATCCAACCTGTAGGTCATACTTACATGCTAATATACAGCACATAGGAAAGAGTAATATGAAAGAATTTGGCTGCGAACATATTAACCTAATTTAGTACCTATATTGTGCCTATGCATTGGGCAGCATCTTTTATACTATATTCCTCTCAAAAACATCCTTGTTCCTATATGCCTCAAGTTAAGCCATAGAAGAGCTTTAGCTTTCGTGACCCTGTGGAAAGAATTGGCTGCATTCAGAATTTGCAACAATTAATTAGATTTCGATGCAGAATCTATACAAATATTTGCACCTTTCTAGTGCCAATTTCTGAATTTCATGAATTTCCAAGAATCGAATCTACTCAAAATAAGAATTTCTTATAACTAGATCCAGTGTTTGTCATTGTTAAGATTATTAGCCTACGAAAATGAAGAAACCTTAAAACTGTTGCATCCTGTGGGATCCTTGAGTCATGTTTATATACATGAGGGATTAAAAGGTCTAGAAAGAGGTCTATTAGTCAAACATATGGGTTATGATTTCACCTGCCAAGGTTTAATACTCGCAAAAATAGGATCATGCAAGTTTATTGCATTTGGTATGACTATTTTCTATGACAAAATCAGATGGCAGGCCAACTGCAGCTTTAGAAATCAACTCGGTTGCTTACCATTATGTTGACAACATATGGAAGTAATTTTTTTCAGCAGACCGATATAGTAATACAAACTTCACCCAACTTAATTAAGCATATATATATATTTTAAGAGGGTCTCATTTTTCAAAACATTTGAATACTGGAATTAGGGTATTATGGTTGATGCTGATAACAGGTTGATCTTTTTTTTTAATAATTTTTTATTCAAAATACAGTTTCTTGCTTTACACACCTTGTACTAATATCTCTTGGGATGGCAACTGATGATAGTTCATAATCATCCTTGTGGCTGAGGGCATTCTGTATCAGAGCTCAGTTTGCTTATCTTCTTTCAGATATGCTTCCTTTTTGACCCACTTACAAACTACAATTTCCTAAGACAATGAAGCAGCTTATAATATTTAATTATCCATAGTAGTATAAAACTGAAAAACATATTAGAGTCATGTTAAAGCAAAATAACAAACCTTGATGGAAATATAGTCTATTTTATACTACTTATGGCTAAATAAATTATAATGGTGAAGCAACTGAGGATTATAAAAGATCTTTATGCATGTAAATCCTAGGCTAGTTCTGCAAAATGGTGCAATCAGGGTTCGCAAAAGAGCCGGATTCATGCAGGGAACAGACACAGGCCAGGCCGAATCCTACAAATTCGACTTGCTTTAGGACATTTTTTAGCCATGCGTCTGGGAATTGATTTGGATTATTTGACTCAATAACACAAAGAAGACCGCATCTAATTCTCAAGGGCTGTAGTATTTTGTTATATACTGCTTGGTTTTCGAAGACTCTTGTCTATATAGAAGTGCCAATTTAACTTGCTAATTAAACCTCTTGGTAGATAAGGGGCTTTGATTTTGAATCCCCACCTTGTGTTTCTGATCCTATTACCATATGCTGACCGATTGGATTTTGAATAAGCAAATTGCTTGCCAATTGAACAGTTTCTTGTTCAAGGAACGAACTGTATTCATTTTGGATTCAAATAAAGATGATGTTTGGATCAAGCAACAAAAAGTACTACTGATCTTCGACTTCACAAAACTAGCTTCACTCCTGAGGTGCAAATTAGGCCAAACAGATCCTCATCTGTCCGAACTCGATCAAACCCGAAGTTAAGACTCATGGATTCATTGTTCACATAATCTTTAAACAAGTTGCAAATATTTTCTCAAAAAAATTGGACTTGACATGATCAGCCAAAAGTGGACCAGTTTTGAGCTTGCAAAAATTAATTCAAGAATCTGGATTTAAAAGAAGATTAGCCCACTCAAATCCACCAATCAATTCATCATAAAATTTTGGACCTCAAAGCTAATTCAATGAAACATACATCAAACCGAAATCTGATTCACTCTACCCCACCTGCTGCTCTAGCCTCCAAAATAAGTCATAGATTTTATACGAAGCCAAAAACAAAAAAAGAGTTGACGGCGTCAATTTGGTAGGAGAAGATACAAACTCGGCTACCTCATTCATTCGAATAAGAAGACAAATATATATCGACTTGTTACAAAGCCCACACCAAGGAAAGACACGCAGATCATGAGCTATAAAGAATACCAAGAGGCAGGTGATGCAGCCCTCGAAGCTAACAAAACATAGAAAGAAAAGTTCAAAAAGACATTGGTTGGTGCTTGGTGCTCTTCCATTTTGCGAAGCATATAAAATTATAATTCCTATAGAAGTTTCTCTCTCTTAAAAATCCTCGTAGTGCAAATAATTGATCCTTCTCTTATCAATTTGAGTCATTTTTTTTAGTGAACAGAGATTTGAGTCCTTCAACATAGATGATGCACCCCATGAGAGCAAGGACGAGATCTAGAAGCTGGCTCATCTATATTTTATTGTGGCTATATTCTTCAAGCTGCAGCGAATCCTTAGAAAGAGGCATATTAAACATGTTTAAGATTTAGGGGCTGAAAGACAAATAAGCCAAAATTTCGTCCAAGTTCCTTTCTTTGAAGCACCTAATTCCTTTGTCTATACACTAAAATGATTTAAGCCGTCTCTTTCCCCCCGTCACGTCCCATGGATGGATGTGTCATCCGTTGCACAACAGCACCAATTCAAAGAAGGTTCTAATCTTGGTGGCCTGTCCATCAGAAGAAAAATCATATTTGCTTAAATTAGTTGGAGATTATAGCATTTTCAACCACTTAAATTTGAATAGTACTTGCTATCAATTCAGACTTGTTTGTTGTCATGTCCGTATGAGAATAATTCAAGGAGAAAAAAATTCCTTGCCATGTCAGTATAGTCTTTAGTTTCTTTTTTTTTTTTTTTTTTAAGATGTCAATGGTAATGTTGATTTTAGTGTAAAATATTAAGTATAATATCTAGGGTAAAACTGAGCACTTCCTCAAATGGTATTATTTCTTGCCACTGGAGTAGAACGTGAGGGGGCTAAATTTTGGTTGGAGTAGTTTCCAAGGATGGGATGAATATATGGCAGAAAATATGAATTTAGCCACTCCTAATTTAAATTTTTTTTTTAAAAAAATGTACAGTATCTTGATATTAATATTATGCAAATTAGTGCATCAATGAGGTGCATCATGCTAAGATAACAACATGTCTTTTTACCTTGCAAACATAAGTATGACTATATAATATAAATAATACTCTATCGTCAAATATACTTTAAATTAAATGATAATGTTGTAAGATATATATTGTTGAAAAAGACAGTCTACTTACCTATATATATATATAGTATGAGACCCAAATTGTTAGTATCCAACCACATTTACTGTTAAATATTCAATTATTGTCAAAAAAATTTTGAACTATTGCATACTATTTTGGTAGTGTGGAAACTACGCACAAAGCGTATAAACAAAGCCCTGTTTGGTATACCGCCCTTGAAGACCAAAATCTCATCCTTATCTTTTATACTCTCCAAATTGTATTGTGATTGCCAAAGAATGAAAGGCAAGGGGCAGCAAAGACATTTCCCTTAAACCCATGAAAAAGCAAGCCTTATATATTTGGTAGAGTAGTTGGTGAGCTCTGAATAATTGCCTCCCACTTCCTTAGTCTTCCATCACCTCCTCCTCTACCCAAAGACACTTCAACTCCATCCCTCCAACCCCCTCGCCTATTTTGAGGTGACCATTGATCAAAGAAACTAACAACTAAAATCTCCCCAAAACTAAGCCAAGAAAGCATTTCCATAGCTGCAGTGGCCATTCCTTTCTCTCTTACACCAATTTGATCACCGTGATCGATCGGCCCTGCATGGATTGAGCCGGCAGGGACGATCGGCAGCTTCAACATGTCTCGAAAGAAGTCGAAAGCTTCATGGTGGTCTCCCCTGGCTTCATGCTTCGGGAGGGGAGACAAAGTCTCACAAATCCGGTCCAAGAAGCTTGCAATGAAGCAGAAGTCCCTCCAGAGGCTGTCCTTCTCCGATGTCAGCCATTCCACTGGCATGCTATCTCCTGAGGACCTATCAATATCTCTGGTTGGATCCAATCTCTATGTCTTCACACTTGCAGAGCTGAAGGTGGCGACGCAGAGCTTCTCCACGAGCAACTTCATTGGCGAGGGCGGGTTCGGCCCCGTCTACAAGGGGTTCGTCGACGACAAGGTGAAACCCGGGTTGAAGGCCCAGTCGGTCGCAGTGAAGCTCCTGGACTTGGAGGGGGTGCAAGGCCACATGGAATGGCAGGTGAGAAATATATGTATATATTTTTTACATGGCTTTGGCTTCTCAAACCATATTATTATCTGTGGATCTTGATGCACAAAAATTATGGTTTCCATGCATTGAAAAAAACTACCTCTCAGTATATCTTATATGATTGATTAGGCCGAAGTTATATTTCTTGGGCAACTGAGGCATCCCCACCTTGTGAAGTTGATTGGTTACTGCTACGAGGAGGAGCACAGGCTGCTGGTCTACGAATTCATGGCTAGGGGAAGCTTGGAGAACCATCTCTTTAAAAGTAAGCCAACAAACGCTTTGAACGTTCTTTATTTCAGTCGCCATCTAGGTTTGGTGGAACTCTTGATGAGATGTTTTAGTGCTCGAATGAGATGTCAATATATATCATTTTAAGTTCAAGGGAAAAGTATGACACAATTAAGCTATTAGTAGGCCAGACCCAATTGTTCTTTTGTCCATTCTCTTGGGATTTGTAATGATTTTATTTTTTATTGTTATTTGGAGAAATATGGTGGGAAAGGCACCCTATCATGCGTTTGAATCCAGGGCCTCTCTACAGTGCATGGATTGAAAGTTGTGCCAATTATCGTGCCTGTGGTGGAGTCATAGTGCTTTTGAGAGTTTAGCGAAGTCCTTTTTCTTATTTTTATATGTTTTTAGACAGAGTTTTAACTAGTGATAATGTGTAAATAGATATAATTTTTTTGTGGGCTTTTAATTATTCCATCAGTTTTCTGACCGGCTGCATGAATTCTGGATTTTCTCTTTGATTTCATCCAAGGCTCCAACATTCTGGAATTTAAAAAAAAAAAGAAAAAACAAAACTTTCTTAAAAAAAATTGTGGAATTGAAAAGGTCAGAGAGATATGGACATTGACATGGTTTGTTGACAAAGAAATACCAACGGACTGGCCACGTTATTCCCACTATCTTGCGTGTGCATTGAGTAGGGCCGCATTTCTTCATGGTATTTAAGAACAACATGTCAAGCTTTAGGCTTCCGTATCATTGTTCATTTCATTTCTTTCTCCTAATTTATTTTCTTTCTTCCTGCCTTTGAATTCGTACTAGGGACTTCATCGATTCACTATATTATCATGTTCTTAGTACAGTTTGCAAGAAATAATGTTAGAAATATCCATGTCTTTTTGTTTTGAAATAGTGAAAAATATCCAGTCAAAAATACAGGAGAAAACATTGTAGATTTTGAAAAACTTAGTGGGAGGGGTGCAATTGCTAAGCTATGACCTTGTACTCCATTATCTAACAGGAAGTTTCTTTTGATCATTTCTTGTTACCACCAAAACCAGACCCAGTCGACGGTCTAACCTTATAGCCTCTGGTCAAGAGTCCACTTCCAAATTGGACGTATGCTATGTTAGTGGGAAAACCCAAAGTGGGACACTGACATTTGGCTCCACAGATGTGCTGCCAGTAAAAAAATAGCATCTAACTCTTTCCCATCATGATGGATTGAAGTCTAAAGTTGATCAACACCTAATAATCAGTCCATGTCATCATGGATATTAAGACTAAGGCATGGTATGCCACCTTACCTACATCACTTGGAAAATAAAAAAATGGAGCTAACAAAGCTTTTATGTCTTTATGAGGGGGAAAAAGCTTCTATATCTTTCTTGAGAATTAATCATAGCTTAAGTTTCATTTGTTTGGTCTGAGTTTACTACCTCAAATGTGCAGGGTTTTTTGCTCCTTTACCATGGTTAACACGGCTAAAGATCGCCGTTGGAGCAGCCAAAGGCCTCGTCTTTCTCCATGAGGCAGAAAAGCCAGTGATCTACCGAGATTTCAAAGCTTCAAACATCTTATTGGACTCGGTAATTCCCTTTCAGTATTCTCCTCTCTCCTCTCAAAAATCACAGCATCTAAGTTATAATGATATTTAGAAAATTAAGGTTTTGTCTTTCCAAAGGACAGCTTGATAACCCTAGTGGTCAGAAAAGTCAACTTGGCCGAGTCTGGTTGGCAGGGTCTGACTGCATATATATATTAGAAAATTCTGCAAACAAAGAACCTTAGACTATAATGAGAACGATGAAGACCCACTCGAGTACTTAGTCTTATCTCTATTTAACTAATTAACAATGACAGATAACAATATATTATACTATTTTAAACTATTAGCATTTGAAAACAATCATCACACCATGAAATCGTTGGAAATACTGAAAAAATTGTATAAATCAATTAAATTAGCAACATCATTTAAATGTTTTGTTTTTCAGGTCAAATAATAAGGCTTGACAGGTCCAAAATATGTTCACCACATTGAATTTTTGTGAATTTTCCTTATCTAGCTTATTTGCACCTTGAGGTATCATGCAACTAGTTTCGCATTTTGTCAACTTATGTTTTGAAACAAACAAGCTTTGCATTTATAAACATAATATACGGACATCGTGTTGCTATCAAAATACTTCTATGCTTTCCACTGCCTTGACCATTCTTGTCCAAGAGATTTTTATCAGGTATGACGACAAAATTTGAAAACTGATGCAAGAATCAAAATATGAACCAACGTAGAAAAAGAGGTTTTTTTTTTTTTTTTTTTTTTTGATGGAAGGAAGTAGAAAAAGATGTTATAATGCCCAGATGCAGGAAGCTAGTACAATTTTGATGTTATAATGTTATAGTTAAACATGCCATGCTTTTAGCCGGATCCAATCTGAAAGGATTTGCCAAAACGCTGGCTTGATGTTTGACTGACAAATTAACTACCTTCCCTCGACCAAAAGGAAACATAGACATCGAACTTGACCTTCCAAGCCTCATCCCTGGAGCATTAATTGGCACCTGGATACAATCACCAAAACATGAGCTAACCTTCCACAACAAAAAGTCTCCTGTAGGTCATGGCTAAAAACTTCCGTGTGAATATGTCTATGTTTGGTCAGGCTGTGCTTCATGATTCTCTTCATCTCCATTGTAAAGCTTAGAAATCTTCGACTGTTTTGCAGTCCACATATCCTTTTGAAGTCCTCTAGATACTTTATAAAGCCTCACCCGAATTCGGTGAAGGTTAAGATCTCACCATTAGAATGGAAATATGCTGAACAAGGACATTCTCCAATAATTCTCAGGACTACAAAGCAAAGCTCTCAGATTTTGGACTTGCAAAGGATGGTCCAGAAGGAGATGACACCCATGTTTCGACCCGAGTCATGGGCACGCAGGGCTATGCTGCACCAGAGTACATCATGACAGGTTTGCCACAAGATGCAGCCTTCAACATGATCTAGTTCTCTTCTTGGTTTACCTTTGCATGAGTTCTTGATCAACTTGCTTTGTTATTAGGCCATCTCACAGCAAAGAGTGATGTCTATAGCTTCGGAGTTGTGTTGCTTGAGCTGCTGACTGGGAGGCGGTCCGTCGACAAGAGCCGGCCAAGCAGAGAGCAAAACCTTGTGGAATGGGCAAGGCCATGTCTAAATGATGCACGGAAGCTAAACCGGATCATGGACCCCAGTCTTGAGGGCCAGTACTCCACCAAGGGCGCCCTGAAGGCAGCTGCTGTGGCCTACCAGTGCTTGAGCCAGAATCCAAAATCCAGGCCTCACATGTCAACCATTGTCGAGATCCTCGAGCCTATCTTGGAAATGGATGACATACCAACTGGGCCCTTTGTCTACACAGTATCAGCAGAGAATGGTAATGAAGAGGGCTCAGGGAAGACAAAAGCAACAGAGAATGGACAGCACCACCATGGTCACAGGCACAAGCGAAGGTCCCCCAGGTCTGGGAGCCGCTCTGAGACCCTCAGCCGGGATGTAGGCAATGGACTGCACAGAAACTCACCAAGACACCTTCGAGAGAGTAGAGCACAAATCACGACAAAGGAACTGTGTTGTAAATAGAGAACTTTAGATCCTCTTGCTCAACATCTGTCATTCTTTCTGATATTTTGAAATGAGAGATAAGGTTTGATTGGAGTGTAAGACTCTGCTAAATGTAAAAGTGGAATTAGTAAAGCTCTTGAACAACCAGTCAAGAAGAACAAGAATGCCTAACATTAGGAAATGATAATCTAGTGGTGACCAACATGATCTGATGATATTTTCCACTAGATGCCTTTGTGCTTACTCTGACAAACTAATAGCAGGACATAATTCAGTCCTACAGTGATTATAACTTTAAAACCTAATGAGAAGTACCCCGATCCACATGCTTCTTAAATCTGACATAATAATAATTTATTTAATCATTCATATCTTTCCATCTTCTATAGCCCATGCTTTTCGTTTGTTCTTTCCTTGCTTTATCACAAAAGCACTTCTAATGTAGAGTCAAACAGAACAGAATAGGACTGGTAAAAGGATGTGGCTATTTTTGCCACTTCAACAGAATTTGTTCCAACCAGTATAAGAGCACTATGTACTTGATTGCATTGATGAAGGAGGGAAGTTGATGACTTTCATATCAAGGATACTTGAGTCTGGGTATGACTACATATGATAGATGCACGGCATAACCATCAAATTCTCTAGACAATTTTATCTAAAACAAACAAAAATCTAAGAGAAATTTGGGAGAAAGAATCAGCGAGAGTTTACTTAAGTTGGACCTTTCACATAAAGCCGACAAAATATAACTGCAATACTGTTCAATGTCTTCTAGTGGTTAGCATTTTGCACAATCCTTCCAATAATAGGATTTATAAAGTAAATTTTCTCTTAAGACTCAAAAGCGAGGACTTTTGGCAGTTATACCCACAAGAACATTCCAAAAGCTCCTTTACGAATAAATTCTTGATGTCTTCATCACAAGATTATATAGCATTTTCAATATTTTGGAGAGCCTTAATATGGATCAGTGTATAAACAACAAAGTCATCAATCTAGGTGTGGTCATACTTGATATTTTCTTCATGTCAGAAATGTGGAAGTACTCACCTTATTTTATGGCTATTGGAAGATAATTGGGTAGTACAGATGAAGTTTTGGGAGATGATGGAAGAATGCAATTACCCATCCAAAGCAGCAGAAATTATCCATCTGGCATGGTGCCAAGCAACAAACAACAATTTAAGACCTTGGCAGAGTCCAACTGCAACACACACAAAGAAAGTGTGTCCATTAAGCCACAAATATTTGCACCACACGACTGTAACTCGGTAAGTGCACTCATAAGCAACTCAAAATGAAGAGCCAACATAAGACTGCCAAGCATAAGAAGAATAAAAGTGCCGCATTGTGACCTTAAATCATCTCTATGAGTACCTTTTGAAGGCATCAAACCTCATCATGGTTCTCAATTAAATTTATTTAGCGATGCTTTGTGTCTCAGCTTCCTTAAGCTCCTTCTCATCATTTCTAAGACCGCCTTGAGAAACTTTCAAACAAACTGCTCTCGGCCATAACTGATGCCCAAACATCTTTCTGATTTTAACCACATCATCTTCTTCTGGTGAGACATGCATGGTTGTCTGTTCATCTCAAAGTGACCTTCGGCAAATCCTTCTTATATTATCTTCAACTATTTTCTCAATACACCCCACTATATCCAATTGTCCAACTGATACAACCTAGCTAAAATCTATCAGACAAAACTTCCCATCAAATACTATTGATAAGCAACGACCATATTGCATAAGGCTCTAGAAGTAACCTTCACCAGTTTTTTCCAGCCTATATACTACTTTAAACCTATCAATTTTTGCATCATAATGACATGACAGAAAATGTATTGCTTCAAGGGATCACTTAGCATTTACTGGTGTTTGGACTTTAAAGACATTTTTATGTACGGTCTTTACCTATATAGGCAAGAAAGGTGCTTGATACAATTCTTTTTTTTTTTTTTGAGCACACCGACAGAATTTAATTTTATGCACTGTTTTAAAGCAAATCCTTCTATCTCCAGCATCATAAAATAACTCACATAATTCACAAACAAACCTCACCAAGTGACTTACACTAACATACCAACAATCGATACACCCCTGTCCAGAATCAATTCATCAAATGATTCATCGTAGCAATTCGAACATAATATGTCAAATAAATGACACACTGAAATAATGCAAGTATACAGGCTAATCTCGTTCCTTTATTGGTGCTTTATTTTTTTTTGTATGTGCCTGCTTCCACTCTATACGTTGGTTTTCCCCCCTCAATCACCAAGGAAGAAAGGTTCAAATCTTACATCTAATTTTAGTGAGGCAAATTCTCAAATAAGTTGTGCTCAAAGCGATAAGTATCCAGAAACAAATCCCACCGTCGCTTCCTCATTACTGCCCCACAAGATATTAAGAATTAAATTAAAATAACAATTAGATTTCCAAAAATAAAATGTCGAAAAAAATATAAACAAAAGGAGAGAGAGAATATACAGACCTTAGAAGGAGAGGGGAGGTCCGGTGGCATGGAGGGCGAGTCCATGTTCGGAAGGCCTACGTTTAATCTGTGAGAGAAAGAGTTCCAACCAGTTACCGGCTGGTGACGGAACATCACCGCTGAGGACATTGTGGGCTGGGCCAGACAACTTTCACATTTTCAAAATAAGGCCCAAACATATTTGGGCCACTTGTTTCACATAGTTGTACAAAGCAGAGAAGAGTTCCAATAAGTTACCGGGTGGTAACGGAACATCGTTGCTTACTGAGGATATTATGGGCTGGGGCAGAAAACTCTGACAATTTGCAAATCAGGCCCAAAGATATTTGGGTCGCTTGTGTCACATAGTTGCACAAAGCCACTCGCAACTCACAAGGCCAAAAATGAAGTATCCTTGTTAAGTTCTTTATTTTTATTTTTTTAATTTTTTGGTGGGGTAATGTTACGAGCTCCTGTCCACAAACAATCCACTTGTGATGTGGCAAGAGTGAAGTGGTGCAATTTACAAGATTTGCTTTTAAAAAATAGATTTGGCTTATACCTTTCCTGCAAAAGAATGATTGATCTTCTTCTGCAACATCGCTCATTGGATCACACCCCACACATCTCTCAAAGCAATCCTTATTGCCTCATTTGTTAGCCTACATAGATCTTGAAGCGACGTTCATGCCATCCACAAGTGGATTTGTGCAAAGGAAGGTGAATCATTCTTTCGCACTAAAGATGCGACGCTAACCCTAGAAAAGAGGGTTGGTTGATTCTAAAGATGCTAAATCAGCAGTTATGGGCCATATGAATTTTCTTTGTACGCATAATGGGCGCTCTAAGGAATTTCCCTTTTCCTCTTTTATCCAAAAAAAAGGAATTTCCCTTTTTCTTAAGAATAATTAGGTCCTTCTGCACTATGTCCAACTAGAAAAGTAGCCGACCTCGAATGAACACTCACCAAAATGAGGTTATAATGCACATGGTTGCTAAAGATTTTTGCTTTAAAATAAATTTAACTAAAATCTAGAATTCTACAAAGATCTGAAATAATAAATTTTAATCAATTTTTTATAGAAATTATTAATCTTTTTCTTGCAAGTTCTTAGAATGTGGATATGGTGAAATATGTTTTCGAAAGTTCCTAATTCTTTGTCTTGCTGAATCAGATTTTTCTATTACATGTTGATTTTCGGAAGAGTTAGCATGATCAGATTTATTCCTACATATTTATTCCTACATATTGTTTCCAGTCGTTTTCTTATTCTCTCAATGTTTAGCAATGTTAAAATCCCTTCTTCTATAGGGTCTAGCACATTTTAGATCTTTTGAGAGAGAAATCTAATTAAGACCGTAAAAGTAGTTTAAATCTTTACTAGAATAATTCGAACTAAAAATTAATCTATTGTTATGCAATTTAAGGATAGGTTTTTAAGGATAAGCAGTATCTTGAACTCGAGGTCTAATGTTTTGGAATCTGGAGTTATGTTACTGGGTCAAAGAAATGAGATTTACTTGTAGGATTAGAGGACATGGTTCACACGCCTGCACCCATGCATGGAACACGTATTTGCCCTAATTGTACTAATCCAATGAGCAACCCTAAAGCTTGGTTCATTTGCATCTAATTTGATGGAAAGCTACATGTGGCCCTATTAAGTTGCATAATTTTCTATCTTTTTTTCATATACTTGGACTTGACGTCCTAAACTTCACTCATGAGATTCTTCATCTCTGAAGTTATGGCGTCAAGAACAAACTTCCAGTTGGTGTTAGTCCTTTTCGCCTTTGGTCTTGGTCTAAACTAAGGGTTTCTTTGGTGCCTCGACCAAGAAAGAGGCCAGAGCCAGCAGAAAAGAGTGGGAGGTTCCTTCTTTAGCGTCCACCTTTATTCTTCAGCCTGGACTCCATGCATGAAAGAGCCAGAACCGACCACATGTTCCCAAAAGACTAAAACTCCAAGCTTTTTCCAAAGTTCACAAAAGCACAACTCTCAACAGAAGTAGGTAGGATTTGAAGTCATTCTCTTTCATATACTGGATAAGGTACGTGGATCCATTTCAACATCAAATGATAAACTTTTTGTGAAATTCCATAAGGTTAGCATAACAAAGGGTTGCGTACAAGCAATTCCATAACAAAAGAGGAGCAACTAGAACTCTCTCTGCTTTAACGTACACATTATCTACATACAAATTTTTCACTCCACCTGCCACTAATTAGCTAACCATGTAGAGGAAACACTGGTAATTTTATTTACATGGATCAGTTGCAGGCTGTGAAGAAACTTTACAACCACAGTACATTGCAATCGATGCTTCAGAGGCAATCCCATGGACTGGAGGCTATCGACCTTTCCAGCTCCCACCCCAGCTTCTACTGCATTACTTCCAACTCCTTTTGTATGGGTCAGTACCCATGTTTGATAGCAAGAAGTAACACCAGTTATTCTTCCTTCTATTCCCCTCAACACCTGGTGGACTCCCCATGTATATTGTCAAGTATAGCTATCACTCCAACGACGAAGGCCTGGTCATAGCCTGGTTGCACCACCACATGGTAGAAATCCTTGCTTGCCATCATTTCCTTCAGACCCACCTAACTCAAAAGAAGATAAACAACTTAAATTACTGTCTCTCTCATGGTTTGTATCTGCACACCAATATTGCATGGTTTGCTCACCTGGGCAACAACGTTCCCTCTTCGATCATTGATGGTGCAAGCCCTCTCGCTGAAGGATCCCTTTACTTCAAAGTCCCAATCTTTGCCGTTCTCCTTCGCATCAATTGAGATCTTTATGGCACTTTTCGTCAGAAGACGCGACTTCGTCTCTTTCAAGCTAAAGACTAACTTGCCTGGTCCTTCATAGTCCATTAAGTAACTATTCCATCGGTTGTGAGCACCTAGTGCTTGCACGACGCCTCCCTGATAGTTTCAAAGAGCTCAGTGAAGGCAACAATGGTAACAAGTAGAACGAGTAAAAGTGATCACCTTTTTACGAATGAAGAGTACTGGAGCTCCATTACAATCTCTGAGAACCAACTCTCCCTTGACGCCGAGGATCCCACAACCATCAACCGAGAAAACAACATTCTGGTTAGAATTCATGACCGCCAAGCCGCCTCCGTTCACGATCCGAGGCCGCTGCCTCACCATCAATGCAGTCTGGGAGGAACAGCAATAGATCTTGCTAACAACTGGTGTGATGTTTGTAACTCCACCCATGTCTCCTTGCCTCAGATTGAGATAAAAATGACACAGGCCAAGGCTTATATTGAGAGTTTTGAGGGGAGGTTTGGAGAAGGCTTCCTCAATTGTCCAAATGGTTGGCACGTACCTATAGGTGGCAAAAGAGTACCTCGACCATACTAATGACTGTGATATCAGTGGAAGAATCCTTTTGAGTGTGGAGAACTCGTGTGCCAGGCTACCAAGTTGGTAAGGCTGTGGGCAGTGCCTTTCTCCACGCAAGTGAGAAAGTTTCTATGAAGAGATGTTGTGGAAATTCGTGGCTTATTGAAGAGAATATTTCTACTCGCGACTGGGTGCAGCCCAAAGTAGCATCTTTGAAATTTGAATGAGGTTGCTTTTAGGTACCAACCAGCAATTATGTTGGGAGAATCCCTTTGAAAGAAGCCTAATTCAATTATTGCATCTAGATAGCACTCCTATCATTTCAAACTTTAACATTTTGGGTTTCCATTATATATCCATAAGTTCTTATCTTCAGATGAAGCTTCTTTCTTCACTTTTCAACCTTTGATTGTTCTCTAGCTCTTTTTGGTTAATCTCAGAGAAATTATTCCGGTTACCAAGCTTGGATATGCATCAATCATTTCTAAACATAATTAATTGCAGGCCTAAACATTCATCAATTAGTCATCAATTTTAATACGGAGACTTGGAAAGATTCCACATCACAACGTCATTGAAAAGACTGGTTTGTATAAATCCTCAGAATATCGCATCCAGTATCCCATTTACAGACAAATAATATCTTAACTAGCTACGTTTATTTCTTCTTTATTTATAAAAAAAAAAATCAAAAATAAAGCTAGTCTTATAGGATATGAAGGATTAGCATTTTGGGTCTGATTTTCTTATGTTTCTTTGATCGATAGGTAGATTCCTTTGGTTTCCTTACTAATTAAGGAAGGATTGGATTTGATGATTAGTTATTAATGAATAAAGCATATGGTCCAGATTCAGGATTGGATTCACACACTTTCTAGACCTATGCAGACTTGGTTGAAGATCTATTCCGGCTAAATTAAACCCAAACCCACAAATTTAGATCTTAGACATGAGTCGAATGGATCTGCATCCAAGGGCTTTTTGGTTCAAAAAGTTCAAGCATACTAACACACGTAATTGGACAGCTTTGCATTTGCCTAGCATGCACTAGGGAGTGGGGAACCTAGAGAGAGATAGAGAGAGAATAAGAGTGTTCCACCTAACAGTCAAATAATCCCAATTGCATGAGATTAGACCACTTGATAACAGGCGTTTGCTTGAAAGAATACCTTTCGTAACACACTCATTTTAATTAATGCATAAGAAAGGGGCAAGTTTATCAAACTGGTAAAGCCTTTAGAGGTTGTACTAAATGATTTGAGATTGAATCCCTCTTCTCACCCAAGTTTAGAGGTATTTGAGAGAAGGCTACTTACTGTTATACAACCCGTTGGTTATACGCCCTTTCTTTGTTCACCAAAAGATGCATAGAAGAGAAGGGCTTGAAACCCCAGCTTCACATAATGAGAGATTTAATCCTATTGGTTTCTTTTCTTTTCTTTTCTTTTCTTTTCTTTTTTTTTTTTTTTTTTTTTTTGAGAGAGAGAGGTCTTATATTAATGACATTTCCTTTCCAAAGTGTAAAAGTTCTACACAGTGCAAGAATCCACTTAAGAGCTTAGGGTCTTAAAAGAAAAGGATTCCATCCCTCTTTTCAAGGGTAAATGATGTTAATCTGCCGACCAAAAGGAAGTTCAAGGGCAACGGGTGTTGAATGGCCAAACATTTGATCATTTCTTTATTTTTCGATGATTGTTGGTCTCTTTATTGTTGGACAATTGTTGGTCTTTCTAAGGAGGCTTGTCTCAACTACAATGGACTTTAAAACCAAAAGATGGTCATTGTTGTCACAAGCGATAAGCAAATGCCATGCTTTCTTGCTTTTGGCAGTGGAACAAACATTGGTGCTCAGCCGATTTCCGCACAAGAAAACAGAGATCACTCATGGGTCACTGAAATTTCTGGTACAAAGCCATCGCTTGGTCTTGTCAAAACTTATTGGTGCTGTCAAGGGGTTTCATTTGATGCAACATGGGTATCATTCACCACCCCCAGAAATAAAGTTAAAAAAATATGCACCACCGTTGTCTTTTTTAGTCCCAGGGATTTTTCTTTTGAAAAAAGAAAAAAGAAAAATCTATTATATTGTAAGACTGAAAACTATGATGATTGAGGCATTTCAAGTCATAACAGATCAGAAAATATACATAATAGATCGCTCCATGTGATTGAGTACTGGATTGCTTTATCAGGTGACAAGATATGCTTGGATACAGCATACTTTCCACTTAGAATTCTTAAATGGAAAATGATAGCATGTAGGAGAAATAAGGTTTGGCATCCATTAATTTTGGTAATGTGTTATACTAAAAAACACCTTATCTCAAAATTTTAAGAATACAAATTCAATGATCTCTAATTCAATGTAAAATCCTTTGTAAACTACCTACTTTTTTAGCCCTTTTTCTTTTTGGGTGCATAGCTTATCACCAGATAATTAATAAAACTGGACATTGCTCTAAAAAATTATTTAGCTGGAATTTTATATATATGCTGATGGTGCAGTCTCCAACAAAATTTATAGCTGTACATGAAGTGTTTGCAGTGCTAGAGACAAGAATTGGATCAATGAAAAAAGATTAGACTAGGTTCATTTAACAGCAGTATATTTTATTTGCTTGGCCATACATCATACATCTTCTATGTCCATTCTAGAGTCTCCAAAGGACACCACATTGATGAATGATGCCTTAATGTCTGTGAATTTTAATAAATTATAAATGTAACAAAAATAGGTATCTATGATAGTTAATAAAGGAGCATATCAGCGAAGCTTGTCGAGATACTAAAGAATCTTAGCAGGCACCTGAAGAAAGATCAGAAAAACGAGCCCTCGCACAGAACCTGACGTAACAAGTCATAATTAAAAACTTAGAAACGTGGGATCAATGCTTGATGGTTAAACAATTATTTCTTTCTCTAAAAATTTAACAAATTATTTATTATAGAGAGATACCCATGAGTTTTTCTATCGGAGCAAATGCTAGAGGTCGAAACGATTGGAGCAGGGGGCGAGCGCCACGTGTTGCTGCGGGATGCGTTGTTTTCTCCTACCACGCACCTGGCCCGACGTGATGGCACGTCAGCGTCGAATTTGTTCGGCGAACCGTCGCAACCGTCGAAGTCTCGTGGGTCCCAACCTGACCGCCCAAATTTTTCTTTGCTGGTGGGACCCACGAGCGGTGGGGAGGGCAAAGAATCCTGTCCGAAAGATCTCGTGGGTTACCGTACCCTATGGATGCCCCTGGCCAAACACCCGCGGGTTCTCGTCCTAAGGACTCGTTTGGAAGCCAGATGGGGGTGGAAAAGAACCGCGTCCGCACGTTGTGACCTGGGGGTACTTGTCATTTTCTGCGGTGGTAATGACTTTGGGGTACTTTGCTACGGATAGCCAGGGAAGGTACCCAATCAAAATCCTATACATTGGGGTGACCTGGTTGTATGGCATCTAGCTCTTGGCATTTTGCATCAAACAAAGAAGCGATGGAGCAACAAAGAATTTTCACGTAACTTATGGCATTTATGACTGTCTGTACCATATCAACCACGAACCATGAGTGAAAAATCTAATAGAAATATTTTAGGATTTCGCTGGCTAGTCGATTTTTTATAGAATTGCTATTGTAATAACATCCATCCTCCTGTTCATAGCACAGTTTTTGGATGGGGTTGTTAATGTTATAATAAGAAAGAAAAGATTATGCTTTGAAGTACTGTGTAAATATACCCATTCGGTATATAATTGATTTGGGATTGATTATATGCCCACACCATCGCTCATATATTTACTATATTTAAATTTTGATATCTTCACTAAATTAAAAATTTAAATTTATTTAAATTTAATTATAAATATTTTAATATATTTATAGCCAACTCTAATAGTTTCATATTGTAATATCTCCTAATCCACATAGACTATAAAAAAAAATTAGTAAGAAAATAATGTTTGAATTTTTTAGCTTTGTATAAGCACTCAATATCTACTTAGTGCATCATCGATATTGACTTAAAAACGTATCAGCATGAATTCTCACATACTCCACTTAAGTCCTGACATTTTTGTTAGACTAAAAATTCAAATCCGTTCAAATCTAATCACAAGCATCATAATTGATCCACGATTCTAATAGGTTTATGCTGTAGGGTTTCTTAGCTCACAGGATCATAGATTGTATTCACTTTAATATCATTTATAAAAATTTAAAATTTTATTTAAAAAAATTAATCATAAGATATTATTTAAATTTTTTGATCCTGTATCGATATCTAAGATCTATCGAATATAAAATTAATATAAAATTAAATATATGTATGCTCATAAGTACAATTTGGTTTGCTTGTCAAACTTGTTAGGTTAACTTATAGTTTTAACTTTTTCTCTCGTACAACCTTCATCAGGCATGTCGAAGGAAATCGTGTTGTGTTGCTAGCTTCTCTAATACCAGGTTACACGCAGATGGAGGCGTATGCTATCTTCACTTCCTTTGCTGCCCTGGTGAATTACAAAAGCTCACAAGCTTACTTGCTCGGATCTAGATCAAGTATTGTGCAAACAAAATAGTGATGGCTCTTTCTCAACCGCCTTCCTCTACTGAATTCCGAGTTCCACAGAAAAATCCAATGGGAAAATGCACCATGTATGTGGAAGCTCAGTCCCCACCAAAATTAAATGCCTTTTTTTGGCTTGCATTGCTGAATAAGCTCAGTACCCGAGATAACCTTCAAAAGAAGCTTGGTTGGTATATTGGTGCATGTAGTCTTCATGGAGAATCAGAGCAATCGAAATGAGATACCAACCAACTTGGCAAACCAACACCTTTGTAGACTTCTCCATGAACTCCGTTTTGTGCGCTGTTAGTTCTCTTCTCTTGTCCTGCAATGCCCTCAATCTTGGTCTCTGCCTCTTATGATCTATGTCATGTTCTTATTTGAGAGAAATTTGAAATTTAAAAACTTAAAATTTTTTAAATAAATTTTTCTTCAAAGATTTTTTTTATAGCCACTTTGATTGGAATTTTTTGGCCTTACATCAGAAGTGAAAAGATTTTTTGAGCCTTTTATATCAGAAAAGAGTTCGACTAAACTCTTAGGAGTATTTGAGGAGATTTGAAGAAAAAATTTTAATATGTATGGATCGGGACAAAATACGGACGTAGGCTTAGCATCCATATCAATCCGAAATCTTTAATTTTGATTTTTTCTTTGATTGTTTAAATTTTTAATTATTATTTTAATTTTTTTGGAACGTTAGGTTTTCAATTTTCTGAATATTGTTAGGCTTTTAATTTTGGAATGCTGGATCAGTCCAAACGGTCAGAATTTGTTGACTATAAAAAGCCCTTCATGGGTTTTAACTTAGCAAGCCATCTAAAAGTCTTTTATTTTTTTTCTTTCTAAGCTTTCTCTCATTCTTCACCTTTTTATTATAATTTTATTTTTATTTTTTTGAGTATTGAAAGAGTTTTCATTAACCTTCTCTATGGCTGTATTCGCAGACGAAGGATACCAATCATATCTTGGATGGTATTTTCGGATGTTTCATGCATGAGAAATGAAAATACGTCTTGGAACAATACTATATTTATTTTTAATTATTTTTAATTTTATTTTAATTTTATAAATTAATTTATTTGATTTTATATAAAATAAAGAATAAATTTTATTAGACTTCTTGGACGACATTTAGACTACATGCGGTCTATTCACAAACTGTGCTCTAATAGTTCCTACTCATCTGCCATTCTCTGTGGTAAAAAGGATAATGGAACGTCGTGGATGTTGGGTTTTTTGATAGTACAATATTAATATATACTAGAAAAGGTAGAATTTGCTCTAGCAGTCGTCATCTTTTTACTTAGCAATCAATCAAAGGTCCTATGTTCAGTTCTTCCATGATGCATCTCAAATGTCCTCGTAATTACGGTGCATATGAGTTCCCCTCCCTTTCCCTCATAAAATAAATAATGAATATGCTAGTAGCATTGCCATAGATACGAACTACTTGGAATATCTTTGGCACGGTCATAGATAAGAAGTATTTAGAATATCTTTCTCTTGCGAGAGTGATGGTAAGTTTTAGTCTATCCAATGTTAATCCTCACATTGACACTTTCACTTGATCTGAGAGGGAGGGAGCGACAATGATGACCAGGTTAAACCCCTCTCATCTCCCCTTGACCTTGTTCAACCATGAAACCATTTGCAACACTTCATGGTCTCAAAACATGCTTTGAGCTCTTCCTTCGTCACCTCCCCCTTTTCTTATTCAAGCCAATGGCCATTGATGTGAATTATTCCGTTCACCATAATTCGAAATGGATGGATAAAACAAGGTAAAGACTAAAGGTGCTTCACAAGAGCAGGAAAGAGAAGAACAAGGGAACTATGGGATGGAACCAGGGATAACCCAAACCGAACATTCGATCGCATCCCACACATATCTCAAAGCGATCCGAATTTTTAATTCATACGTCTGCACAGATCTCGAAGCGAATATTGAGCTATCCAATGGCGATTCGCGTAGGTGAATCCTTCTTGCACGCGGAACATACAACCCCTATGCACGGTGGTCCGGGCGTTAATCTCCCAGGCGTCGTGGTCGCTATTGGAACAGCCAGCCAACCGCAACCGACAGCTCCTCCGCGACATCCACGTGCGGTCTGCCAGTACGGCGGCCCACTTCCCTCCATCCACCTCTTTTTTGAACACACTCTCTCTCATTTACCAAAAAAAACAAAAAAAAAAAAAAAAAAAGAAAACACGCACTCTCTCTCTCTCTCTCTCGCTCTCACAAACTTATTAGATTGGAGAGAGAAAGTGAAAGTGACGCCGAGCTCTGCATCTCTTCTGTTCCTCGGTCACGCTTTTTGTACGAAATAACAGGCCCATTTTGAGAAACCATGATATTCTCACCCACCCTCCATTTTCCTCTACTTCCCACGCTATTATTACTGCGACCGAAGCGAGGCAATAAAGGCCCTCGAGGCGAGGGGAGTGAAAGGGAGGAGAACGGGAGGAAGGCTGGGGAACGGGAGGTGAGCCTATCGCGAGGGTTCCCGTCCTCCGCAGCTCCCCGCTTTTATTTCCAACACCATTTCCTCGCCTTCCATCTCATGCCACTCTGCTCCGATACTGTACCTGCTGACGCTGCCACAGTTCGCTGCCTCGCGGGTGCGACTTACCCCGGTGCCCGAGACACCGCCCCTGGCGTCGAGCGCTTCTCTTGACTTGATATTTAGACCCCATCTCTTATATTATCCACGCTCCTTCTCGTTTTTGGTCTGGGTTTCTTGGTGGCCCGGCACTGGCCAATGGAGACGGCGGCGGTGGTGGTAACGGATGCTCCGCCTCCACCGGCTCCGCGGTCGCCGCCGGGTTACCCGGACCTGTGCGGGCGGCACCGGTTGCAGGTGGAGGTCCAGATATTGAACCGGGAGATCGGATTTCTGGAGGTAATGTGGCTCCGATATTATTGTTGTAGTGGTGAGCTTGTTAGTTTCTTTGTTTATTTGTTACTGGGAGGAAATGTGATTCCACTTGTTGTCCGATATACTCCTTTTGTACTTGTTCTCAAGTTCTTTTGATATCTTATAGTTAAATGGAGCACCCAATACGTATTGTTGAGTCTGAAGAAAATTTCCAATTTATAACCTAAAAATGTAGGTTTTGTAAACAAATTACTGACCAAGATTAGCTTTAGGAAGGTAAATAGTTTGTTTTTTATTTCATTTTTCATTTTCCTTTGTGCGGTTCACCTTTGTAATCTACTAAAAATTGGTTTTGTTCCTTCTAAATGTTCTTGAAAAGCTTCAGACAATTAAAGTCATATCTGTAGTTTTATAATTTAAGGGTTTTGATGCATGGAAGTTGTTTAGCAGCTTGGTATTGAAAGGAAGGTGGAGGAGAAAAGGCATTCTGTTTTGGCTGTATTAGTCTTCTATAGAGTGATGAAGATTGCTAGAATGGTTCATAATATGGATTGCTGATTTGTTTTGGTAGATTAATTCTTGTTAAGGTCATGTGTTGTGATTTCACTCAAAGGATATAAGGTTCTTTGCTTATAGTTTAGAAGATTGCAGACAATTAGCTTCTGTGACATTGTGAGGCATCAAGAAATTTGCAAAAAAATTCCATCATCATTCTTAATGTCTATAGAGGTCCTTTTACTTAATTTTGCACCTTATAATTTGCATACGCAGGTGTTGGATTGTTGGTAGCAATTGAAATAATATTTCTTTTTTCTTTTGGAAAAGATCAAGCAAACTTTTGTGGAAATCATTGGCTTGTTTCAGAGGAGGATGCCTTATTTGTGACCGTGGTGCAGTAAGCGTCTCATACATATTACACACAAAGAAGTGCTTTGCTCTTCTTTTTTTCACAAATTAGATCATTCAGCTAAAGTCAAAGTCTATTTATGCAGCATAATATTTTGTATCCTTTGCAACAAGAGAAAACATCTCATAGAAAATTTGTTATAAGCAGGAGGAGTTGCAATCACTTGAAGGACTTCAGTCTGTCTCTGGATGCTGCAAAGAGTATGTTTTATAATTTGTTTCCTTTCTATTGTCGTTTCCTGCATTTTGTAATTCAAAAAAAATATAAAACTCAATTTGATGAGCCAATTAAGTTCCAATTCAATACTTAATGAGCTAATATTATAAATGTATTATCCTTGGCAAGCTTACTGCACATATATGGGCCTTAATGAAAAATAGCTGCCAACCTACCATTAATCTCTTGCTTGCTTTTTGGTGCAGGGTCTGTGTTGGCTTATTATCTCTTGCAAATGAATGATTTGAACATTTTCTGAATTTTTTGTTAATGAAACATTTATACAACTCAAAGTCAATTTATAAAACAAGAATGCACCACATCTGTAAAGTAAATTTCTTAAGATAAAGCAATTTTGGAATTTCTGGCAAAGGATCAACTCAAAACAAAGTTAAACTGACAGCCTCTAAAAGTCTGCCATGGAAATCAAATTTTGTTAGGCAATATGACTTTCTATTTTTCTGTCTATAAAAAAGTGCAAAAATTGTTTATTGATCGGCATATTATGTGCTATGATATTTTGGCAGGGTCAATGAATATGTGGGTTCTCAACCGGATCCATTAATTCCCCTGTATGGTACTCTAACTCACACTTTTTATCTTTGAAGGTTTATGGTTATCATATTTATTTATTTTATTGTTAACCAGAACTAAGAAGAGACGCAAATCCTGCTGCATTTGGAGGTGGCTCTGGTACTTTCTGGATCTTCTTGGGCTTTTGCTCTATTTCTGTCTAGGCTTCTGAAATTCTTCACTAATCTCATGCGGTCAAATAATTATTTCCCTAGTGTCTAAATAAAAATGTATAAAACAAACATCAATGGTATGAGATCAAACACAGCTTAACCACTAAGGAAAACATGAAGAATATCATTTAGTCTATTATGAAGGAATCTTGGAAGTAAAACTAATTCTAGCATTTTTAAAATTCTCATGTAACATTTATGTGTCAGTATCTTTCTGTAGTTCCTGTCCTGCCTAAACATGGATGGTAATCCTCATCAGACTGGAAAGGCAAGTTGTGTCTTGCTGCTTTTTACTACCATATTGGATGAAATTTATGCTCAAATTATTTTTTTTGTGGGTCACATGCTTTCTTGGCCTGTCAAAGTTATTTAATAGTGGTTAAAATTAGATCATACACTCAGTGTATGTGGTAATTGATGTAGGTTTAATGATTATAAGTATAGAGGGTATTATAGTTATAAGAGATGTTATTCAGTGTCTGGGTTCAGTTTTCTATATTTTATGAATGATCGTACCTAGACTTTTTGTTAAGAATCTAGATGGAAAATTGTGTCTTCAAATAATATGCAAGTGCTCTCTGACTAGCAGGCTGACAGAACATCAAATGCAAGCATGCTATCGTTTCATTAGGAATGAAATATTGTCAAGATGAAGTTAGGTTTTTTATGCAAAGATGCAAGAACAAATTTTTACCTGTCTAGTATGGATACGCAGTCATTTATCAAAAAAATCATTTATTTAATCTACATTGACCATTTCAAGAGTTCAGAATATACGCAGCTGGTGTTCTTGTGTGTTAACTAATACGAAATATCAGTTTGTTGATTTAAGTTGAGCTCTGACACCATAACAAATCAATAATAGTTCCTGCGCAAATAAGAATTTAATTTAAACCATTAAATTGAAATAGAACATACTTGTGTGCGCCCGGGTGTAGATGTGTGATGCACGTATATGTGCTTATGTGATAAGAATAATAGCCAGAATAGTTACATTTAGGGCTTGTTCTTTCTATGTGGTGTTGGCCCTACTAATCTTGCTGTACCACTCGATCCCATATATGTCTTTTGTTTTAACTAGTTTTTGCATTCCCATGGTTGTCTGGGGCCTATTATCGACAAAATAATGAACCAATAATTGTTGACAAAATAATGAACCAATAATTGGTTCATTATTTTGTCAATAATAGACCCCAGACAACAATGGGAATGCAAAAACTAGTTAAAACAAAAGAAAGCATCATTGGGGTCTGTTATTGACAAAATAATACCTTCCCCTCAAAAAAAAAAAAGAAAAAAGAAAAAAAAGACAAAATAAAAAGCCAAGTCTTTACCAATATTTTTGGCTTTTATTTTTGCTCTGCATGCATCCTCACTCTGTGCCAGAATGCAGCTGATAAATGAGTATTGGTTCACTTATGTCGCACATTTATAGTCTACATATTTAATCCATAAATTATTCTCTCCATTGTAAGGGATTTTAAGTAAGTTTCTTAACAAACTTGACTAAAATTAAAATTATACTTCACCCCATGGTTATCTAAGACAACAAGGAATATGTTTGGAAGGATGGATCATCAAATATTATTTTTGAAATCTTGCAGTAAGACTCGCAGAAAGTTCGTTATGGACTAACTGCTAGCATAGTAAGTTAATTAAATTCATGACTTCTAATTGTTATTTGCCACATCTGCAAACAAAAAATTCAGTCTCTCTAACTTGGGGATGATCTTTGAATGTTTCAATTTGATGAACATGTTAAGAACTATAGTTAGCCAAGAAAAGTTAGTGCCTACTGACTGAAATAAGGATATGGAAGAACTATATAATCAGGTTCAAGCATAAAGCTTGATGATATGTCTGTTTTGATGCATCATGGTGCTCTTTTTTGTTGTTGAACTATTGAATCGTTTGCTTTGATAATTAGCAGTTGATGTAATCTCCATTCCTACTCGATAAAAATCTAGTTTCAGCTAAGCACATCAGGTATTGACCGGAACTGAAGGACCAGATGCTGGATCATATAGTTACCATTTTCTTCTCAGATGATCCCTGAACTGCTACCTTATTAAATTATTTTTGTTTAATTTGAAAATTTTGAGTAATATTGCTATCCAATCTGCCAACATGATATCATTGATTTTAGTTGGGTTTCCTTCATATTCTTTTTTATTTAGTATTATCTTTCGGGTTTGTAGGTTCCTTGTTGTCTCTTATATGCTGAGATCTAAATAACAAAGGTTCATTATGAGCAGGGCAAAACTTTGTTTCAACATTTCATGGATTTGCTGCTGCTGTGGGTGCCCATGCCGGCAGAGAAGACCAATTTGCACTTGTAAGCATTTAAAAAACTGCTGCTGCTGCCGCCGCTGCCGCTGCCACTGCTGCCGATGTGGATGCCCGAACAGAAATTGTTCGAAGGCCACTTGTTGCAGACCACGTTGCAGGCTTCGAAACCTCTCATGCCCTGAATGTTCTTGTGGCTGTGTTT
Source organism: Elaeis guineensis (assembly GCF_000442705.2). Taxonomy (NCBI): domain Eukaryota; kingdom Viridiplantae; phylum Streptophyta; class Magnoliopsida; order Arecales; family Arecaceae; genus Elaeis; species Elaeis guineensis. The sequence continues at coordinate 13,328,958 of NC_026005.2, read as the reverse complement.
GGTCTTGCTCAAAATTCACAGAGATATGCCTTTGCCCTAAATGCAGCAGTACGTGTTGCATGAGCTGATGTCTATGTGAATAGAGGCTCCTTCTTGTACTTCTTTCTCAACTAATTTATCTACTTACAATATAGTTCTACTGGAATTCTGAATAATGATATGGAATCATAAATATCGTCTATTCTCCAGTCTCATCGCATTTTGCCAGAGTTAGATGAGTTTTTTCTACTCCAGAACTTGTATGAGAGATGGACTTGGATTGTATCTTTCGTGCGAAAGGAGGTTTCACCTTCCTTTTTGCGAAACCACCGTTGGATCATCTACTTGGGCCTGGTCAATACCACTCCTAAGGGCATGTTCATTTGGCCACGAGAAACAATGACACTGCGCCACTGGAATGGTATTTTGGCAGTATAGTAGCCGTTTCGATAGGAAGAAAGAAGGAATTTCTTGCTCAACTCGAATTTTTTGAAAAAATATTAAAAAGATAAATCTAAGTTATTAGACCTTTATTTATACCAGTAAGGTTCGTCCATGCACGATGCTGATTGAATTCCGCATCTAATTAAAATAGACGGCAGCTTTTCTAAGATATATATATATATATATAATTGGTGAAAACAACAATTAGAAGCTAAAAGCATAACTATGTCCACTTTATTTTCAACTATATTATCTAACTCTTCTCGAATTAAAAGATATGCCCGGCTAAAAATTTTCTAGAAAATATTTTTGTTTTGACGGTCCATTTTAGAATCCAAATAATGGAATTTGACCATGGTCTCACTAGATGCACCGAACCATTTAGAGCTCCAATCACTATTTACCTGATTAAAAAGGCAGCTCAGTGGTCATCAGGCAGGCAAGACAGTGCCTCCAAAAGTCATGTGATTCTATTTTCCAATATGGTGGATTTCATATCCAGATGCATTCAGATTTATCTGTAATAACCAAAGTAATCCATATGCAGCCCATATTCCTTGTACTATGATCAATGGTGATTTACTTTTTCCTGATTTTGCCGGTAGATATCAAAATTTATTTATTTATTTATTGCCCATTTGCATGCTTCAATGTCCTGTAGGCATCCTATTCCCCGGTCGCAAGCTTACATTGAAACAGTAGCATCTGACATGAAGTAACGAAGGTATGTCAGTATGGACAGGACTTTCTTTGGATATTGTATCGTTGGACTCTGGACACACACAGCTAGGGACTGGGACGAAGAAGCTGGAGGAACAGGACGAAGCTATGATCCATCAACTCCAAGAACTTTGGGATTCCAAAAATCACTTCGATGCATGGAGTCTGTACACTGCACCGCCTGGCCATGATTCATCAATTTGGATGCACATTGACCAGTCCTAAACGGTGTTCATGACCTGCAGGCCAATGTTTTCCCCGCAAGTGAATTCAGTGTTTCAGAATCAAATAAAAGAGACTCACTTCATACAGAAATACAGCTTTAAACACAGCACAAAATCATTAGATGCGTACTCAAATCACAGAATCTAAAGAAAGATACATCCCTGTAGATTAGTGTATCATGTAAAATAAATTCCATGAACAATGACAGCAACAACAATAGTAATAAACAAATCACTAGAGTGCTTTCATGCTTAACATGCAGTCCACCAACTTTTAGATGAGAATTTTAATTAGTAGCAAACTCCAACTCATAATCACGGTTGTTTCGTTTCGTGATCTATACAAATTTAAGCAAGTCCATTAGAGACAAGCCAGCAGTAATGCAAATGAAAAGGGCATTTATGATCAGTTTCATTCATCAATGCATGTTTGCATGCTTGCATATGAACACAGTTCACCACTCTTTAAGCAGTACCTGTTAAAAAGCATACACTCTTCTGTGTCTACATGAGAAAAAGGCTTTCCAAATGGCTTAAAACAAATATGGGTCCCCTATGTTTGCAGTTGGATACAACTCCATTAGGCTATCAGTTTTAATGCTTTCCAGCAATGCCTGATACTTCGAAAGATTCTCTTTGTGAAGCAACTAAAAGAAAACATCATCCTATAACCAGGATTAACAGCAAATGAAGCAGAATAACGTCTATTCCTGCATCACACTCTTCAAACGGAGATTAGGTAGAATCTTTGAACAGTAAGCGTGAGGAAAATTCGAAAAAACAAACGTTTTTCACATCTTCCAAGTATAGGCAACAGGACTCCGCACTTCGTGCTGCTTGTTACTCCAAGTAATCCAGCCAAATGCTGTAGTCTTCAGGTGTCCTCCATTCTTCGATGCAAATATAATGCTGTACTTCAGCTTCTGGCCTACGTGTTTGAATATTAGTTTTGCAGGCTTCACTGTCACACTAACATTTTCAGGGCCCCTTATCCTCACATTGTACACAGACCCAGCGGAGCCAACATTTGTTAACTCCCGGATGTACTTCACAACATTCCTTGATTTCTTCTTGAAGACCACTGAGAAAGATGGATAGTTGAGCTCGCCTGGGTTCGAGAAGCTCCTCGAGCAGGTGACGTTGGGTCTCTTCACAATCACTTGGATGTGTTGGATGGTGTAGTCTAAGGAGCAAAGGAAAGCAATGTAGTCCTCAGTTGTGATGTCATAGATAAGGCCTGGAGAGAGAGCCTTCCGGGGATCCACATGTCCGGCACCAAAGGCGAAAGGGGTGGCAACTGAACCTCCAGCAGAATCACGGAGGGGGGAATTGGTGTCGTCAATATTGTAAGCAGTAGTCATGAGAGCAGACCTGATGGCAGCCGGACTCCACTCAGGGTGTTTACCTTTAAGCAGCGCAGCAACCCCACTAATGTGTGGGCATGACATAGAAGTCCCTATATGCATTACAATTGATCACAAGTCATAACACAGACAAAAGTTTGAAAAGGGTCGCATTTATCAGGATGGCATTGTATATTTCATATTTAAAAGTACATTGCATACCGGACTCGATAGCTTCTAACTTGAATTGATATTTGCTTAATGTGCCTCTCTTCATGAGAGGGCTTCAGTATTCTTCTTGCTTAGTCTACTGCTGGAAGCTCCCTTGACAGGTAGCTTCTTTCATCATTATGTGAGGCACTGATAGAATATGCAGTGTCTCATAACATCTGTAATTTAGTAGGGTTATCCCTTATCCGTCCTCTGGTCCTGATACATCCTGTTCTCATTCACATTTAAATTTTGAGTTCGTATCTTAGGCTAAGGATTTTTTATTCGATCTAGTTTGGATATAGACCAGTAATGATCTAAGTAGATAGCAGGTTGGGATCAATGAAGATGAATATGGAGGAAGAGAGTTTGAACTGAATCTGTCAAGGATATCAGAAGTCATTTTCTGAGGATTAGCATACAGGAGGAAGTTGTTAGCCAATTACAGTAATCAAGACTAATTGTAACAGATTTTGAAACAATTATAAGATTAAAAAGTCAAGTAAACTTCAGAAACGGATGTTAAATTCCGTGATGCACGTTTTGCACCACAGAAGGTTGTGAATAGCTGCTACATCATCCATCTCAGAGAGGGATGACTGTCATTAATCTCTAGACTTGCTATGTTTGGCATCAAATGTGACCCTGTTTGGATTCTCCAGATGAACGACAGCCATCCATCTCCAAGATGGATGACGTGGTAATCATCCAGGGTCCTCTGCGGTGCAGAACGCATACCGCTGTGGATCCAAACTACTCATTCATTTATTTCTGCCACACCATTACTCATCTATTTTTCAGCCTTGCACAACTTTACACCAGGCTAGCAGATGGTTTAATTCAAACCTCTCAACCTTGATGATCCCCAATCTATGATGGATAAAAACAATAAGGAGCAATACTGCTTGCTATTTAAGGAAAGAAGCATTCACAGTTTAACTGAATGGCAACCTGCTAATATAAGATGTTGGAAGGATCTTTAAAGAGTGATTGGCTCATACTAGAATGTAAGGGGACGAGAGTTATCTGCAAAGCCAATTAACAAGTGATAGGCTTGTGACGTTCCGATATAGGTGGGAATGTCATAGCTTCACTCATTTCCAAATCATAGGCTTGTAAAAATTCCTATATGGGCTGGAATAGCAAAGCTTTTAAAAAAAAAAAAATGTCCAAGCCACAGTTGATGTTACTTAAAGGTAAAGAGGAGATTTCCATCAAGCAATGGACATATCTATTAGAAGACCTAAAGGACAATAACATTTTTCTACAGATGACGATGAAGAGAGGACTTTGAGGATAACAGGTCAAAAGCCACAAGATTCTGATATTTACAGTTGCTTGCGTTCGAAGCATTGCCTACTACTCTTCCATTATCTCTTCTTCTCTGAATCACACAATATAAGCAGCATTTCTCATATTGTATGACACAGTGAAATCGGTGAATGGTACAAGAATAATAAATAGACAGAAGGTAAAAGTGGCAAACAAAAGCATTGGACAATACTAAAAAAGTAACTGGAATATTTTTATACACAAAGAAAGTGCATACTAGTTCTTCAATCTGGCTTCGAAGAAAGATGAGAAATTTTCCCAAGATCCCAAAAGCTCTAGCTTTCTGATATTTTAAAGTTAAGGTATTATGAGATTTACATACTTTAAACAACTTTCTTTTTGACATTAAACAACTCTCTTTTTAAACAACTTTCTTTGATACCCATAACCGTGAGTAAAGTTGGTCAGGAGAATCTTACTTTATATATTGATTGACCGGAACTTTGCATTAAGATGGAGTCGATTATAAACACAACTAGAAGTTGAGAAGATGATCAGGGACTGAGCATAGATTCTTATGACAATTTTCTAAGACAAAATTCACTCCATACAATCATGGCTAAGTTTTAAACCACAGTTACATCCATAACAAAGAGACCATGTCATCAGCCTTAGATTGGTTGGTAGCCAAGAAGCCTAATTTATTTGATATGACCGAACAAAATAGACTGGAACCAATCAAAACTAGAAATATTGAATTGAAACAAATTATAATGAAATTAACAAAGATTGAAGAGAAAACATCACGTATGCTAATCGATAGTTTTTTTTTTTTTTTTTTTAATAATAATCGAATTGATAACGTCCAAAATCAAAGAGCACAGATTCTGAAAGTGAGTGAATATACCAGACATAATGTTGAAGGCTGTTCTACGGCCATCCTTGCCCAAGCCGGTCGGCCCAACCGCCCCGGACCAGCCGGCCAAGATGTTGACCCCTGGCCCAATGAAGTCCGGCTTCAGTATCTCCGGCACCACCGTGTTCGGGCCACGGGAGCTGAATGCCGCCACCACCGGTGACGGCCGCACCCCGAGCACCGTCCCGCCGAAGCTCAGCACCCCTCTCGGCCGAGGATCACTCTTCACGTAGTCCCTTATCTTATCCCCCACCGTTTTCCCCACCGCCACCGCCGGCAGTAGGTGGCTGTCCGCTACCAACTCCTCCCCGTTCGCGGCCGTGTTGGCCAGTATCATCCCCGCACCTCCTGCCGCCTTCACCACCTCCCCCTTCTCCACACGTGCGGTTATCCCCCGGTCACAGAAGACCAACTTCCCTCGCACGTGCGACGAGTCCAGTGTGCCCGCTAGGCAGAGCTTGCTCGAGTTGTCCTTCCCCCCGCCGTAGATTATAGGAGTCAATCTCTTTCCCATGCCCTTGCCGCTGTACAGCGATACGCCGGTGTACCGTGCCCCGGAGCCGAGGCGGGCGAACGCCGGGAAGTCGCGGTCCAGGGTTCCGGCGCCGACGGTGGCTATCCAGGGGGCGGCGTTCGCCAGGGTGGCGGCGTCGGGGCCGCTGTTGCCGGCGGAGCATGCGACGAAGACACCGCGCTGGACGGCGGCGAAGGCACCGACGGCGATGGTGTCGCGGAAGTAGGGGGAGGCGCCTCCGCCGATGGAGAGGGAGAGGATGTCGACGCCATCATTAAGGGCGGCGTCGATGCCGGCGAGGATGTCGGAGCCGAAGCACCCGGAGGCCCAGCAGACCTTGTAGGCGGCAACGCGGGCGCCGGTGGCCATCCCTCGAGCAGTGCCGGCGGCGTAGCCGAAGAGGCTGGCGTTGGCCACGGGGAAGCCGGCGGCGGTGGAGGCCGTGTGGGTCCCGTGGCCGTCGCGGTCGCGGGCGGAGGCATACTCTATAAGCCGCCCGCGGGAGCGGCCGTCCTCTGCTGCGACGCCGGCATGGAATCCCCTGGAGAAGCTCCGGGCGCCGACAAGCTTGCGGTTGCAGACGGAAGGGGAGAAGTCGACGCCGGCCTCGCAGGCACCGCGCCAGCGGGAGGGGACGGGGGGGAGGGAAGCGACGGCGGAGGAGGAGAAGCTGGGGCTCTCGGGCCAGACGCCGGTGTCGAGGACGCCGACGACGACATCCTGGGAGGCGGTCTCGACGTCCTGGATGGGGCGGGCGGCGGGGGGTGCGAGTCCGAGGAACTGGGGGGAACGTGTGGTGGTGAGGGGGAGGCGGGGGTCGGGGTGGAGGTGGAGGACGGCGGGGTGGTGGCGGAGGAGGGGTAGGTGGTCGGGTAGGAGATGGGCGGCGAAGCCGTGGGCAGCAGCGGAGTAGGAGTAGAGGAGGTGGCGGTCGGGGTCGATGGCGAGGGACTGGAGGTGGGCCCGATACCAGTGGGCGTGGGTCGGGTGCACCGCCGGCCTGTGAGCCGGGTCCATGTACACGATGTATGTCTGGTTACCTTCCACATGTGCAGCCGAAGAAGAGAACAACAACAAGACCAACACTAGTGGGATTAGATCCAGAAGAACAGACTTCAAAATAGAGAAGGCCATGGTTGGAAGAGGAGGAGAAGAGAGAGTATCAGAAGGTCTAGTTAAAGAAGAACCATAGTCCTCACTGGAAAGGCTGTGAGATCTTGAGTGGTAGTAGTAATAGAAGAAGATGAGAGGGAGTGGTATGGGTTTTAAAGAGAGAGATGGTGGCTTTTTGTTAAGAGAGAGAGAGAGAGAGAAGGTGGAGATGAAATGAGTGTTTCTTGGAGTGAGGATGGGTCTTTAGAACTTAAAAAAGAAGAGCATGGGATCCTTAGGGTGCACGATGAGTAGTGTGTAAAAGATGAGATTAAACTTATTCTGGTGGAAGATTAGGGGGAATATTTTTATAGAGAGGGGAGTGTGGAGTGGAGGGAAATGCGAGATAAGGAAAGGAGAGTGGGATTGTCAAAGGGAGGAAAGCAATTGGTCCCTGGGAGGGTCTCTTTTGCTGTTTTTAGGGGAGAGAAAGGGGGAGGAGAAAGGTGATACTTCTTCTCTGAGCTTTCTGCTCTGCCTCTGCCTCGCCCTACATGGAGACTGTGAGCAGTCTCAGACTTTCAGGAAAAGAGTCCATGTTTGAATGGAAACGGATATAAAAATGAAGGCAGCAGGGCTGACCTCGGACAGACCATTGTTGGGTTTCAAATCGAGGAATGGCTTTGAGAGCCCTGCGATTTGGTATGTTTACTAAAACGCCACTTAATTCTGAACAGTTGGTAACGCATCAACGGCAAGCCAGGTAGCGGGAAATTCTTACAACTTGGGTTTGAAGATTGATTTTGACGAATCCAAAGACATTTGGACTCGGACTCCAACAGGGGATAATGAATGGCTTGATCTTTCTCGTATGATGCTTTATTCAGAGTCCACAATTTGACCTTCTCCTCCTATCTTGAGACTAGTGATTTTTTTAAAATATTAAATATTTAAAAAAAGGAATTCATTTATACTATAATTATGCAGATTTAAAATTTTTGAAGTTGCAACACTCAACAATCAAAACCAAAAGTAAAGCTCAGATTTTTTTTTTTTTTTTTTTGCAGAAAATGCAGAGAGGTTTAGACCTTCCCAGTGGAGAGAATTTTTTTAGCTGACAAAGCTTAGATTTATGTTTCAAAATTTATATCAAAGCCCCTTCATTTAATTTTAGAGTTTCATTCTATACCTGGAGAACACGTGGAATGAAGGAAAAGTATTGTTTGATGTCTCCTTGGCCTAGGTCATCACTAGCATATTTTAATATTTAAATTTACCCAGTGCTATCTATTAACACTTGTTCATGGTCAAATTGGATTGGATTCCGCTGGATCTTGTTTCTCAAAAGCAGTGGATTTTTTTTTTTTTACCAAAAAAATAAAGCAGTGGTTTTTAGTCAGCTGATGAACGAGAGCTTCATTTTGCTTCATTGCAGATATTGAATGGACCAACTGCTACATTAAGCATAATTGCATATGGAGCTGGGTATGGATCGGATTGAGAGAAAAATTTTATTCGATCAAATTTAATCGGATTGAAAAAAATTCAATCCGCTGCCAATCGTTTATCATATATAAACCGTTTGAAATCGAAGTGAATGGTTTGTAGTGGATTCGGATGGATTGTATCGGTTGGAGCTTCAATATTGATCAATATTGATTTTAAGTTCAATATTGATCCATTTAAATTTTTTTTTATCAATTTAATGTAAAAAAAACTTAAATCTTTAGAATGAAGTCTAAACAAAATATTGAAGTCTAAACGATACCATTCAAAATGAAAATAAATTTGTAAAATACTACATTGATTGGATTCAATTTCATACGAATTAAAAATATAAAAATCGAATCCGATTGTAAATAATCGATTTTCTATAAATCTCAATTCGATTTTATTCGATTTATGTTTCTTAACCAATTAAAATTATTGTTTATTAGATCGGATTGGGTAGATTTTTTTGGCTTCGATTATCTGCTCAGTCCTGATTGCATGGATCAATTAGTACAGTATAACTTACTGAAGTACTATTCATCAGAGTGAAAGGAATTAATAAGGCGCTCCTCAAAGCAAGCTACTGGGGCAATCATTCTGTGCACTTTGAGACATGCAATCCTTAAAAGTCTGATTTATTTTATACAAATTTTTTAATACCATTTTATTCATTTTTTTTAATGCCATGTCAAAGAATCTGCAACTTTTATAGCGATCAACATGTAAAATAAGTGAACAACATCTACCATGCACCTGCCAGTAAAAATGGTCTAAAAGATGGCATTATTTTTGATGGGACTGACTCTCTATGGACCCAAGCTAGATCATGCCAAATCTAGACGCACTTATCTATGCCCATGTGTTTATTTTGGAAGATTGACTTTTTTTTTTAAGGAAAAAAAAAATTAGGTGTCAATATAGCATTAGAGAACCAGATTAAGTTGGATCCAATCTAAGCTGATCATAGGATAAATTAGGGTGATCGAGCGTACATTTATGAACCTGATCTAGCTTAAATTTGGATTTGACAGTTTTTTATTAAATTTATTAATTAATTTTTAAAGCTGCATTTTGATGATTTTTTTTTTGAGAAAATGGAAAAACTTAGCTAATGAAATAATGGATTTTTGGGTCTTAATGCATCCAAACCCTACCCATACATCAGGAATCTTAGAGAATTCTTTTCCATCCTGAGTTTGACTTAAAATGATTCTTCAATAAATAAATTATTGGTCAAATTTTTGATATGAACCTCTAGATATATGGTTTTGGATTGAAAGTTAGTGAAACTGAAGGTTACATTTTCGAACTAACGAGATTATTTTATTTTAGTATAAACGGGTGATCACATCATTAGTGTGAGTACAATTTATAAAATTAGAAAATAAAAAATCTTGCACGACCTATAGGCAAGTCTTACCTTATTATCAGATTCTATCTCCAATGTGCTCAATAATGTAAGTTACAACTTAATTTATCGTACTGTTCATCTTTCAAAAGATATGCCAAACAGATATTATGATAAAGTCACGAAGGAAAATTCAGATGTCAAAAGGAGCGGATGGGCCTGGCAACGATATATATTTTGTATAACGAGCTCTCCTATCTTTTGTAAAGGGCTATAGTTTAATTGCTCTTCTTTGCTGATTTACAAGTACGTTGGTGGTATTTTTTTCAAATAAGTTGACATAGATAATTCTATTAATAATTGTATAAGATAATTTGTGATGCTCCAATGTAAGATTGGTTGATTTCTCTTATTAAAAAAAAAAAAAAAAGATAACTTTGTTTCCACTAGAGATAGGGATAACAATTCAACTTACTAACTAAATCTACAACTAATCACAAAAAGAAACTCCCAATCTAGCATAAACAAGTTTGGATTGTGAATGACCCAATTTACCAACAAATTTATTTAATAGACTGGATATATATTCCCAGTCTTTATCCACCTACAAATATTTTCATCTATTTTAAAAATTAGATCAAGATAGAATGGTGTCAACCTAGGCCACTTAATTAGCTAATCCACTTATGACTCATGTTAAATGTTTTTGCTATAGATTTATGTTGGATTAACAAGCCATCACAACCCCAACTCGACCTAATCTATTTATTAAATTATATAATCTATTTAATATATATGTCAAGTTTATATCATCATGCTTTTATTAATGTAGCCTAATCCAATTTGGTCCATTGCCACCCTTGGTCCTAAAGCCTAGAGCTTCAAGGCGAAGTCTTTCATAATTTAGGTCCAAAGGTTGGGGTAATTGGGCAATTGCAAGCGCCGAGTAAGGGGCCGGCCATCCCGGAAGTCTAAACCACATTTGTTAACACGGATCTCAACGAGAGCGGTGCACCATGCCACACTAAAATATGGCACAGACCTCCAAAATTTTTAATTTTTTTAATCTCTCCTCCCCCTAATAAGAAAGAAAAACCTTATCTATTTCAACTGCATTAATTGGCAAAATGTAATCTATCCCTTGCTTCAATGAGTCAGAACGGCAACCGTCCAAGAGAGCTAAAATATGCACCACATTTAATGGGATTCCTATGAGACAATCCTCTTATTTTTGATTTTGAGTATTTGTATCACTTTATTCTTCTCCATTGTCTGAATCATATGCATTCCAACTCGTAAATCTAGATTGTATACCCAGTAAATACACGAATCCACATAAAAATACATGCATGTTCATTTTAAAAATATGCATTCATTATAAAAAATAATAACTGTGCCTTCCACTCCAAATGGTTAGAGTATATCTGTAGGGAAGAAGGCAGAAGTATCTCAAAGTTTTATGATTTCAGCATTCTATTAAAAATAAAATAAAATAATACAGATCTTTAAAAAGGTCGGGAGTAAAATATCTTTACACAATCTATAAGAAAAATTTATAATTTTTTTGTTGTTAAGGAATAATAAAAAATATTCAAATAATAAACAATAGTTACAACGTAATAATATTTTGAGGTGCTGGCAAAAAGCTCACCAAGCTCATGACCACTAATTTAACAGCTCTATAATCCACCAACTTATCATATAACATTGAATCCACATGTTGCAGTAATCATCCATTACCGTATAATTAGAAAATTATTTATGTGTAGCAGTGCCCTCGAAGAAAAAAGAAAAAAAAAATTTGTACTTTACCTTGAAAAGGAGAGCTTTTGTCATATTGCTTTCTATTAAAAGTAACAAACAATTTATGTAGATGTGTGTCATCTTGTATATGTAATTTTGGACAATTTAATTCTGTTGTGCATGAACTATTTCTCAAGATTATTTGTTATTTTATCATCATGTATTATATAACTTCTCTCTCGTATAATTCTGGTGCAGTACTAGTAATTTTGTTGCAAATTTTCTTTTTAACCTTCCATACACAAATATATCTCTCATGTCCCTTGTTCCAAATGAATCCTACATATATGACAACAATATAAAACTCAATCTCATCATGTTGGATTGAAATAACCTAACTTTTTTTCTAAAAATTCCCATTTAGAAACAAAATTGTGGGTTGCAATTGCTGTTCAATCATTACTTCTGAGTTCCGACAAATATCTACCATGAGATTGAATAGGAATTCCCATACCCTTGGAGCTTTTCCTTCTCAGCTTGTTTAAAACCAGAAAACTTCTATGTCGGATGCAAACAAAAATGGCTCAAGAACTATTTTCTGTAACTAATCGACAAGCTCATGAACACTGTCTTCACTAGAGATACAAATAACAACCATGCTGTTGGAATGAGCCTTTTTTTTTTTTTTTTTTCTTTTTTTCCTTCAACCAGCCATTTGAAATGCAACGGCTAGTAAGGATAACGTGGACCCAGTCCTCACTGCACAAATGCATTGCACGCCAAGTAAATATAATCATAAAAAGATGTGAGAAGCTTGGAAGGTTCCATCACGAATTCTTTTGGACAAAGAGATCATTTATTCTGCAGGTACGGCCACTAACAGTATAGAATGATCACACTACTCGAATGCCAGGTATGGTGCCAAGCCCTTTTGAGGTGGCCTCTACCATTCATTAGATGACGGGTTTAAGTGGAGGTTAGGCCTTTGCCACCCACATCCTCTCCTTAAATTCTTCTACGCCTTTTTGAAAGCTCGGGGTGGGATCCAAATGCCTCTTTATCTTCCTTTAGAGATGGATCCATCCAATGGCTTTCACTCCATGTGTTCATTTCTACCTGCTTCTGACCATGGGTCTTCTGCATTCATGCAGTCGTCCACTCGATCGATATCAATTGAGCACTACCAGTGAAACCAGTTAATGACATCCAAGTGTGTGATAGTTGATGTGGGACAATGGCTTTTATCATTATAATATCAAATGAGATCATAAAACAAAACATATTAAGTAGGTGGAGGTCCTCGAGGAGTCAAAAAATCTATATGATCATGGTTGGCTTCTAAGTAATGTTAATATCAAATAAGTCATGGTTGGCAGCTTATAATGGCTGCCAACAATGTTTATCCGCTCTTTTCTCAGAGCCAATGTTTATCCACTCAAACATGGCGTTGATTAAGAGTAGTTTTAAATTCTTTAAAATAATCTCATTCCCATATCCTTCTGTCTCTATTGGATGAAACTCATCTTTCTCCTTTTTCAAACCTTATCCATGTAATTATTTTCTCCCAATTGCACGTCTCTTTATTTCTTCTCTCTTGCATTGCATTTGCTTGGATCTAGTTTCTTGTATTATAAAATCAAAAGGCAATAATATTCATCATCATCCTAAGATATAATAAAAGGTGATAATAAAGAATAACATTAGAAATACCATATAAGTACTATTCATGAGCTAGCATATAAAAATGAGGATAAACTTGAGAGGCATTGGTCTCTTTTGAGAATTAAGATGGAGAAACCTGGCCGAAATTGTGATGAAGGCAAGAGGTGAGCTTTATTGACTGATTAGCTATATCATTCAAATATTCGAGGATATCTATATTAGATGAATCAGTTACTGACTTGCAATTTTGAAGTATGTGCATCGTCCCATGAATGAAAGATGATACAATGCATCACATAATATCCCCTGCATAAATCACGATAATGTCTCATATATTGACATGATTCTCCAACTTAAAAACTATACAAATATCTCTTGCCGTATAGTCTTTAGTTATAGATTGTTAGTCTCAATTACTTGTTTTCAGAGAACAGAACCGTGGAAAAATACAAAGTAGGGAATTAAAAAAATAGAAAGAGCTAAAAGTGTGAAAGACTGGTGTCATAAGACAGATCATTTGAAGTGCTATTGTTTTCTGAAATAGATTTCCCAGTTGTGAATACAAATTTGTTCTTGAATATTTTCTCCCTCTGATTAATTATTTGAAATCTTAGAAAATGCCACACCACCACAGCATGTTTTGTTATTTTCAAATGACTAGATCATAGACCAACTTTGATGGCTTTCATTTTACTTTCAAATGTCTCACGGTTCTGAAAATACAATAATCAACATATAATTTATGACCTTAAACCAACAAAACTCATTTACCAAAAAAAAAAAAAAAAACTCGGGAGACCTAAGTAGTCATACCTCCATCTGTTTGGGCCCCTAGCTCAGATCCCTAAAAGGATGGTTACATGACTACCCTAAAGTTTAATTCTTGGCAACATGACCATCCTAAAGTTTTATAGAATCATTCAAGTACATCTCGAGAACCAACACAGCTCAAATCCTTGTGTTCTAATTTAGTATAGACAATCAAGCTAAACTTGGTGCGAGATATGCACTCTAACTTATATTATCACATGCCTTGTCTCACTACAAGAAAATTGATTTTTTGCGACGAAATTTTAGCGACGAAATATTTTTCGTCGCAAAAAAGTAGGCTTTTGCAACGAAATTTAAATTTCGTCCCCAAAAATAAGGTATTTGCGACGAATAAAATTTCGTTGCAAAAAGTTATATCTTTTGCAACGAATTTTTTTTTTTTGTTGCTAGAAGTTCATTTTTACCGACGAAATTTTTTTTCGTTGCAAAAATCAATTTTTTTGGCGACGAAATATTTTTTTTCATAGTTAAAAATTTATTTTTTGCGACAAAAAAAAATTTTGTCGCCAAAAAATTATATTTTTTACGACGAAATTGATTTTTCGTTGCTAAAAAAAACGAGTTTTGCGACCAATTTTATTTGTATTTAGCGACGAAACTATTGCGTCGCTAAATTTTATTTTATTAAAAAATTTTTGAATTTTTTGCGACGAAACTTTAAATTTCGTTGCTAGAAATAATTTTTAGCGACGAAAGTTTTTTCATCGTAAAAAATTTTTCATCGTAGAAATAATTTCGTTTTAGATCTGTTGGTTACATTGATTGTACAGTTACAGTTGTGCTATGTCATATGTTTTTTATATCACAACATGTATATATGCAAACTTTTCTATCTGTTGATGTATACATTGAGGTGTGCAAGCATGTATAGAATTCTGTCATGATAAAATGACTGACGAGTTATGTATATGTTAATATTATATTGCATTTTTGTCTTGACTTATGGCCTGCAATTTATAGTTCAATCTATTGATGATAAGGGCTTCTGTTCTTGTTGAGTCAAGCACAAACTCTTTATCTGACGAAGGTCAAGAACTCTGCCAAAGGGAAGGTATTGATGAGGGCCTTGTATGGAGTGATGGTTATGACTATATTTATTTGTGGTGTCTTTGCTGCAGCATTATCAGGTTGCTCCGCACTATTGATGGATTTGCATGTTTCTGACAAGTTCTTGTGGGCTGAGGCCTTCAGTGACTTGCAAGGTGTTGTGAATGAGGAAATTAGGAGTCAATTTTCAAGCAGAAAGGTTACCATATTGAAAGAGCTGGATGCAGTTGAAAAATATGCAGAGAGATTACATGCTTTGACAAGTTGTGTTAACGGCAAAGATGAGACTTTACTGCAAAGCAGTTGGCGGAAAGAAGAAACATTACTACAGAGCAATGGTTTCAAACACGAGGAAATAGGTACACTGGCAAAAATTATAGACCAGGAAAAAAGGGAAAGATTGCAGGAGTCCGTTTCAAATCTAGCTGAAGGAACACAGAGGCTTACTGATGGGCTTGATCTTCTGTCAAAGCAAGTGAGGGACTTCTTCCAAATTGTTCTGACAGGACGTGATGCTTTGCTTTCTAACCTTAGGGTATCTAATGCAACACAAGAAAGTAGTGTAGACTAGATCAGAGTCATGAGGTGGTCAGATTGCTCTATGAAATGTTAGTGTTCTTTTGTTGGTGTGTGCTGTAGATTCTCCTGAAAATCTCACATGATGTTGTTCATGAATGAGAAAATATAAGGTTTGCTTTGTTATTGTGTATATTGTATATGTGATATTTGTAATCTGAACAATGCTATAAATATGGCAAGGTTTTTTACATCCATTTCCGTCGTTGTTATCTGCCAGTCATTTTCCCTGTATCATTGCTTTTGCAATTTGTTTTGAAGTGATTTTGAAAATATCAGTATTGT